>NC_089209.1:5815959-6115959 GCF_963930695.1 Labrus bergylta | reverse complement strand
AGGGGGACCATGTTTTTCCACATCATTCTTGTCAATCTGCTTTTCATGATTATTGATTGTTTGAGTCTCTCCACTGTATGAAGACAAAAACATATAAAGGGTCCTGTATGGAGGATGTAGCCTGATGTCTTCTTCACCTCACACTCTCCTTCAGAGTGTACAGGAGAAGCTCAAACTGCTGCCTAAACTCACAGAAAAAGGAAGAAAGCTCTACTGCTCAGTGTGTGCCTTCTGGGCTACTGTAGAAAGAGGGCGGGGCTATATGGCTGAAGTAAACAACGCACTTAATACTTAAACATAAAGAGTTCAATCTGAGGTAAAGGAAACTACAAGGATTCATGTTTGCAGGTGATTAAGTCTTACTGGTGTTCCACCCCATAGACGGATGATTGCAAGACGATTTGCAATATTTGAATATTGTACAAAATTATAGCATGGTTTATAGAAATGCTCTAGTTTTAATATATAAACAATAAGTTACTGCATGAAACATAAGGCTCTATAGCTATACAAACAAGTGAAACCAGGAGAGATCCATTGAAGTGGGTGAAGTAGGTCTGCAGGATATGAAGAAAACCTGCAATGTATGATAAATATTTCCATGACGATATCAAATGCAAGAAAGAAAACATATACTAAGTTGCACATATTAGCTATAACTCACTGCTCCAGTGTCTTTCTGCATATTGGCATGTTTTTCACATGACCTTTTTGTTTGTGAGTCCAAAAGGTCAGACGTTGTGGTCGTCTTTCCGACTTTCATTTTCCGACACCAGTGTGGCTGATGACTTGCTGAGGCTTCATCTGATTGGCTAACGTGTACCAGAGGGGAAAATGTTCACATGTTGAGTATGAATGATACCTCTATGCTTTTCTAATTTGTTGCAACTCCAATATTTATCTAATCCAAAATGCAAACAGTTAAAGCTGCATTGAGTGTGCAGCTGGTGCGTCTGAAGATCAGTCTGTTGGGGCTTGGCTTGGGAGCCAGAGGGTCACAAAACCAGATCGGTTAGAGCATCCCACATGAAACTTTACAAGCTACATTTTGTATATAAAGTTCTTTAATGTTCAAAGAGTGCATCCTTTTCTTCCTACTGGACTATTTAGAGAACTATCGTCCAATCATTCATTCATTCCTCTCTTTCACAGCTCGCTCTCCTCTTTGGCGTTACCAGCCTCCACTTGTAGATTACATCATGTTTGCTTCAGCACCTCATTACAGCTCATAGAGTGTCTGTCTGCAGATTTACTGCAAAGTGTAATTAGAAGCAAAGGGCTTGGCTTGATAACAGCGTCCTGTTGTTCTCCCAGGACTAATAGGTCTCTTCATTTCACTCTTTAGCTCCTCAGCTCTCTGCCTGCCTCTCTGTTTATCCTCCATCGCACTCGTGTCCATCTGTCTGTCTGCATGTGTGTCCGCTCTCCCGCTCTTTTCTCTCCTCTCTCTCTCTGTGGCTTTCTAAAAAGGACTTTGATCATTTTAACAGCCTTATAAAGCTGACAGGTTCGCCAGAGAAAACATCCTCTCTCACCAGAGTGGATGCTGCAGAGGTGATGTTGAAATGACCTGACATTTATGGGGGTCGCCAAGGACTCGGATGACATGTGGGCCAGCTGGGGGAGAATGCCTGTACACACTGCACACACACACACACACACACACACACACACACACACACACTCACAGAAGAAGAAGGTGGAATCAGCCTGTAAAATACACATGAAGGTGTCAGTCATCGGGATGCAGCCAGTTGGCCTCTCAGAGTTGCATTCAGTGTCACGACCAAAGTTGGATTTTCCATCTTTTCCTCTTCTAAAAGGTCATTAAACCAAATCAGATGCTGTGATAAGTAGTTGACTTACTGAAAAGAAATGTTAACAACTTTTGTGTATCACAAAGTGTATTTCCTATCGAGAAAAAAACAACAACTTTGTCTTGATTTTGTGGTGAAATGTTTCACTGGTTTGCGAGCTGCAGCTGAATAACATGCATGTAAAAGGACACTTTGTTTTTTTGGGGAATGAAATGGAAAATTAAAACATATATCTCCTGATAAATGTTCACCTCCTTGATCTTTTGTGCAATAAAAAAATGGTTAATTTAGGAAACTAAATAACACTGAAGTACCATGTTGTACCAGCTACAGTATGGGTATGTTCAAGTTTTGAACCTTAGTTCTAACCGAGTGACAACCTCCGGTCTTGAAAAATGAAGCCAAAGCGGGAGTGCAAAATCCTGCAGTTCATCGGGTGTCCACTAGAGGCTGGCTCCAGGAACACAGCAAGTCACATACACACCCCAGACAAAAAAGCAGTTTTTACATCATAAATCAACATGTTTACATCCTAGTACAAAAAACTAAAATAGATGATTAGTTATGGTCATCATGGGAACACACTGTACAGGGGGAGATTTCTTTTTAAATGGCTCTATTTTGATTTTATGAATGAAACGTGTTATGCATAGTTAGGTGTGTAGCTGACATGATTGACAGGTGGGCGTGATGTAACGATTCTTCAAGAGGTTTAAAACCCGCCTCAGCTCCAGCTCTCAGCCTGTCGTTAGGTTGACTGAAAGTTAGACTGAGACAGGATTTCCATCATGACGGATGCTGCCGATGAGCCTCCAGAGCGCCCTGCAGGAACCGATGGATGACGTCACTCAGGCTTCATCCATTCATATTTACAGTCTATGGTTCTAACTTATGACAAAGTTTACGCAATAACCCTTAAGGTGTT
Source organism: Labrus bergylta (assembly GCF_963930695.1). Lineage (NCBI taxonomy): Eukaryota > Metazoa > Chordata > Actinopteri > Labriformes > Labridae > Labrus > Labrus bergylta. The sequence continues at coordinate 6,113,217 of NC_089209.1, read as the reverse complement.
GCACCAGCTGAGATAGTTCCAACAGGGGTAATAAGTAATACCTTGAATCTTACACTTACTGTCCTAACAGAACGAGCGAGCGTCAGCAACAAAATCATCTTGATTCTGTTGTTTCCTATTGCAGTGTTTGAAGATGTCTAATGATGTAGTGTGGCAGATTTCTCCAGGGAGAGAAATGGAGGGTGTAAGCACTGCTGTCTGGAAATCCGCAGGTTGGGTAAGGGGAGGGGAGAGCAAACATTATTAATTAATCCTGACAATAATTTGTAGATTACTTAATCAAAAAGGGTGTACCTTGACAACTCTGGTGAATTATAGGACACATTTTTCCAGCTCCTCTTTAATCATACACGTTTATAACTCTCAGCCTCGTCTGGTGGTGGTCTAGGTTATTCCATTTCCTTGTCTACTTGTCTACAGAAGAATTGAATAATTTCTGCAGAATATGACCTATACTCCTAAACTGAAGTCATCATGAAAGAGTGACACGTCAGACAGTGGATCCTGTTAAAGTCTGTCTGCAGCTCTTCGCTGTATTTGTCTGTCAGACTCTGACTGACTGACGGTCAGGGAGGAATTCAGTTTTAGAGGAGATGCACAGCCAGCCAAGCGTTGTGTGCATGCTGCATGTGTCAGTCAAGTGTGCGTTTTAGGACAGCTTTCTTATGTCCACACACTCTGACACTGAGGTGTGTGTGTCTTTGTGTGTTGATGTGGTCTCGTCCTTCGCTGATGTTTGGTCTTGGCCTCTCTTTCTTTCTTTCTTTCTGCAGGCAAGGTGAGTTAACGTTGCTTTTAAAGAACAACAACATGTCTACATAAGTTTGAATCCCGGTGTGACGGGATCAGAGAGCACGTTCAGGTTGTGTGTTTGGACTCTGTGTGTGTGAAGCAGAAGCCTCTGGCGGCTTTCAGGGGCCCCCTCAGGGCTCTCCATGAAGCATGAACACTGTCCTTGTACTTTCCCTCTACTTGGGTGTCTGCTGAATTGGGGATAGCAACACTTCATAACAAATGCATTTACTCCTGCGTCTGCTGTGTCTGGATGTTTTCTGTGCAACACATATTAAAAGGTTTGCACTTCACCTGGAGTGAGCAGATAAAAAGAGCCAAAACTTAAGTGGATTCAAAGACAGGATTCACTCTCTAGCAGGGGCGCTGGAAGTCAGTCATAGTTTGAGGTGCTGAGAGAAGCGGTTTATTACTATCTGCTGCACAAATTCATGCTTTATTCATTAGTTTGAATGTTCAGTATGATAATTACTTTGTGTATAAACAGCAGCTAATTCCAGTTTTTGATATTTATGAAAACTTCAGACTAACAGTTCACTCTTTTACAGTTTACAGTTTAACTAAGGGAGCAGTGAGGATTCATTTATTTTTAACATGCGACGAGACGAGAGAATGCTCAGACAGGGCGCCGGTAGCCTAATGCAGTGTTTTTTTCAGCCTTTTTTGAGGCATGGCACACTTTTAGATTAAGAAAAATTCCATGGCACACCACAGACCAAAAGTGTTCCATACTTGGCATCTCATCTGGGTTAGAATTTAGACCAGGACCTAGGTCAGAGTCTGCACTTTTCCTTTTAAAATATTTATCCATTATTTCTCGACTTCTCTTCAACGTCACATTTATCATGCAGACTAAACATGCATCACTAATTCTGTTGTCTTAATAAGTTAATTAATGCACTCCCTACTTCCACCCACTGACATGGAGGAGTATTACTCTGCCAGCCACTACATCGCTCGCACCGGCGCTGAACAATTAGGCCTACGTGCAGTGACTAAATAATTTTTTTTGGACCTATTAAGTGAAATTGGACAATTTCCCACAGCACACCTGACGATCTCTCACAGCACAGCAGTGCGCTGCGACAAACTGGTTGAAAATCACTGGCCTAGTGGTTAGTTTGGATGCCCATATACCGAGGCTATCGTCCTCAGTGGGCTGCCTGGGTTCAAATCTGACCTGTGGCTCAGTTCCCCACTTTTTCCCTCCACGATTTCTGCCTCTATCCACTGTCCTATCTCTGGATGAAGGCATAAAAAGCCCCAAAATAAGCCTTAAAAAAAGAATTCTCAGATATCCATGCACACTCACAGGACAAACAGTCTGCAGTGTTGTTCACACGCTTCACTTTTTGTGTAATCATGGTCATAAACTATGTCACCTGACGTTGAATTTAATATGAAAAAAAATTACGAGCTGATGGTTTTAATTGTGTCTGATTGATGGGTGCTGCAGCACCTACTGCACCAGCACCTACTGCACCCGTACCTCCTATGTCTATGCTTTCTATAAAAAAACAAACATTGTTCATCCATTCAGCTCCGGTCACGATAATTATGATGTTCTGACAAAGTGCTTTTAGTGTCATCTGAGCATCGTTTAAACTTAAGTATAGAGACAGATATTTTTCTGTTTTAATGAGCAGGGAGGTTGACATCCTGTTGACGTTTTTGTGTGATGTCACAATACTCTCCCTTTATCTGAATGCTTCCATAGCCACATGTTGCTTTAACGGCGAGATCGAAATTTGGCAAGTTGCATGCCACTTTGGGAGCACCAGCATGCCGGTGCTGTTCCTGGCATGCCAGTTTGCCAGTTTCATGTGCGCCAACGTGTCAGCATAGTGATGTTGTAAAACAATTGTAAACATGTCGCTTGTTATTTGAATGCTGTATTTATAATTGTTTCTGTTAGTGATTATTCTGACTGGCTACGGTTGTTAAGCTAACGTTGTTACCTGTGATTAGCTCTGCTACGCGCTATCATCAGCAAACTATATGTATAAGATATGACTATACTGTCCTCACTGTGATACCAAACAATTAAACATAAATGTAGCCTACACACTGGACGCCTGCGGGCATACCATCGGCAACGGCAGATAAAGCTGAACTTATGTTGCCATGTCGCTAAAGCAAGCGCTCAGTTTGCTAGCAAATGGGCATCCTGTAAACTTAAAGAATTTACTTTAAAACGCTGATCTTGTCCTGTTGCCGCTGAGTGCACACGCTGTTTTTTTTTTTTTTTACAGTCTAAAGTAAGTAAATAAAGTAATGTGTTTAGGAGGATTCTGCATGATTTTTTTTTGTGTCTTGATGGGGATCTGAATGAATGTTGTCGTGACATACTGTGAAGAGAGCAGCACACTTGAAAGTTGTTGTTTCAAGCTAGTCCTTAAAGGCTTTATATGTGATTTTTTGATCCAGCAGATGTCGCCCTTGAGCACCAGCATGAAACCAAAACAACTTGCGCTGCATTGTTGTGTTAGCATGCTAATGCTAGCGATCTTTATTATGCTCGTATCTTCACACTGCATGTAAATTTACCTGAAATGAGCGTGATCTAGAAACACAGTTAAGCAGTGAGTACAGTATGTTATTCTTCTTTTCTCTAGTCCCTCAATTAAACAACTTTTATACACGAGGGGAGGAGTCAGCCGGCCGTCCGGGCGATGTAAACAAACTGAAGATAGGACTCTGAAAACTCTGAAAACATCACAGACAGTGGGACTCGGGTGTTACACCCATTGTAGACAGTCATGACTCACAGAGTTATTTTCAGAGGATATTCTTGATTTATATTATATTTAAGTGTGAAAAAACGCATATAAAGCCTTTAAAAACTCTGATTCAGATTCTAAATACACCTCAGAGCGTCCTTATGAAAGTGACAGAGATGTTTCTAATTGTTACAAAATGATTAACAGCAGAATGCCGTCATAAACAAATAGATAACTTTCTCTGTAAATGAGAGATGTGTGGTTTGATTCAGGTTTTCCTGGATGGAGAGGGCTTGAAACCCAGGGCCCTTATTTCAGGTTCCATCTACATCTTTATATTTTAGATGTGACTGTCTGAGTTTGAGGAAACCAGCAGAGAAGTTTCAGCCTCACATATCCTCTCGTCCCAGGTATAAAGTTGTAAGCGTTACTTTGGTGATTTGACACTAAAAGTAGGAGACGCAAGCAGAAAAGTTTTGACAGTTTGGGGTCTCTGTGCGTTGACATGCGTGTTAGTAAAACAGCTGAGCGAGCACACAAACGTCTGAAGCCTCGTTAAATCTCTGTGAGCCTCACGAGGACCTTCATGTGCTAATTTGCTCCTGATAACTTTCAAGCGGAGCGCTGCAGGAGTTTGGAAAGTTTGGGAGGTTTATTTTTGAGACTTGTATGTAGATGTGATCCGTCAGATAAAACCAGGAGAGACTGGTCACCTGAGTGTCTTCCTTCATCTGAAACTTGGAAATCTCTTTAGCTTATAATATGTGACAGAGTATGTGAGATCTGTGAGATTGACATCAGTCCAAATGTTTCTTCACAACGTGTCTTGAAATATAATCTAAAGTTCTTTTAGCTGTTTATTAGCTCTGCAATCATCTATGATTTTATAATCTCTTATTATTCTTCCAGGTTGTGTTTTTATGTTTACAGTGGTTATAGGGCTTGTATTTTTTGTTGCCGTGGTATTGAAACAGACATCGTTATTGATTTATTTTTTAAAGAACCAAATTGAAGTTATCATTAAAACCCTAGTTTGTATGTTTGAGGGGGGTAGCAGAGAGGACTCCCATGATTCCCCGCTTGTCTCGACGTCATCTTTAGTTATTGTTTCTATTGATTGTTGGCATGTAATTTTCTCCTCCCTTTTATACAAATTTAGTAAACGTTCCATTAATTTTTATGCATGAATGTCTCAGCTTACTCATAAAACTGAAAATTACTTTTGCAACATCTGGATAATACAAAGAGCTTTATGTGTGAAAAATGTTTTTTTTCTCTTGTTTTCCTCTATACATATTGTTCTGTGTGCTCTTTGTATGACTTATTTGTACTCCTCTAATGCGGCTTCACTCAGCAAACTTATATTTTGTTTCACTTCCTCCTCATTTGTTCTCTTCTTCACTTAATCCCGTCATAGATTTGTAGTATTATGTTTCCGTTTCCCCACACTGAAGTGACCCAGTTTCCCCGCTGGGATCATTAAAGTTTCATCCTTATCGCGGCTGAAGTTATGTGCAGGATTTACCTCCTGCCTTTTTATTTAAAGTGGTGTTCGGAGTCTTTATCTGTGATCCTGGTGCGCTCCCTCACTGAGCTCAGAGCTGCTACTCTACATGACTCTGCTGAATATTATACATATTTAATGAGCTACGCTTTTCCTGCTAAACTGACCCATTAGGATGAGTTTCAGTTACAGCTCATTTCGGCCCTGATGTTTTCCCCCTCACTGGGTATTTGTGTGTGTGTGTGTGTGTGTGTGTGTGTGTGTGTGTGTGTGTGTGTGTGTGTGTGTGTGTGCCCCTCCCGTCTTTTGCTAATCTGCCTTTAATCAATCTTTCCTGGTCTCAGTGTCGTCTGTCTAATGTTCTTCATGCTACTTTACCGTAAAGGCCGAATGTAAATCACACTGCGCACACACACACACACACACACACACACACACACACACACACACACACACACAGAGGGAGAGAAAATAAATGTATGAATGCAATGGCGTGTATCATTGACTGTCATACCCTCGTCCAATCCTTCAACCATGACAGGTCGCATATTGATTGGGTTTCTACTTTTCTACTCTTTAATACGGCAACATTTCCTCATCATTTTATCAAAAGACTTCCTCTTTTCAGAACTGTAAGTGTAATGTCCTCTTTAGTTTCTAACGGAATTGAACAATTTTCCCATGTAAAATACATAAATACAGTAAAAAATAAGAGGTGCTTCATGCTTGTTCATGAGTCCAATACAAGGGATAACACAGTCTTCAGATACAATCTGAACTCATTCATTTTAATGCATTCCTATGATACAACATGAACCTGATATTTCCATCTTTAGTACCGCAGATCAGAGGAGTTTTAGCTGATTATGAAACAGACTTAAATTAATACTGATGCCTCTTATTGAGCTTTGAAAGCAAACAAATCCGTCTGTTGGAGACATAATGAGTATTTTCACTTCTGTTGATTATTTGTTATGTTTTATTCCTTTGGTTGGTTTGATATAATTTGCAGGAATTTCCAGTGGGCATGGTTTTATCTTATTTTTACCTGTGCATTGATGTGGGGGAGAGGGTAGACAAAGACGTTGAGGGGGTTTTAAATATTTTCTGTTGACCGTCATCGTTATCCTCATCGTCATCATCGTAATTATCATCATTTTTTGGACATTTGTTTAATAAATCAACAAACATATCTGGACTTTGAATTTTATTTAGATACCAACAAGTCACTCAAGTCATTTCTTGGACCATGACATCCACCAGAGTAGCGCCAGTTCATATGTTGACTCTCAGTTCCACAGAGGAAGACGCTCTGCTTTGTCCACAGGGGGCAGCAAAATTGACATGGACCAAAAAGCTCCTCACAGGAGCTTTGGCAAAATCTGATCTGCTGTATTTTTTAAACCTTTTAACTTCACTTCGCACAACATTCGATAAAAATTGCAATGAATCACGATTAACAATTACAATTCGGTGATTAATCCAGGCTTAAAAAATGGTTTGGTGTTGATGCTGAACAGGAGCATTGTGATTTCCTCTTTTTGTATCAACAATGTGGTACATGGTTGGCATTCCTAAACTTTAGATCTTAAGTGTAGTTGAGATTTTTAAAAATTCCATCGATTTAACCAGGACCCAACTTTCTGGATCTCATTCATTCATATCACAAATATACTGGTAACGCCGGCTGATTAGCTGAGACACAATGGCTTAGACACACAGCCGGGCACAGCAGACACACGCTCGCAGACTGTTCACACTCACACACACACACACACACACACACACACACACACACACCATGTCAAGGCTGGTGTCTGACATCATTAACCATAAAAGTTAAAGAGTGTCCCAATTAACAGTGTTAAACTGCGATGACTCCCAACTCATTAACCTTTAGATAACGAGCAGACATAAACACACACACACTTGTACATACACTAAAAGATAGTGACCACGGGCACCCGTGCAGTTATTTATACATTGACAAACTTCAATTTACATGCAATATATGGAATTCTTTTTTATGGCATAGCGTTTCAATAATGAGATACTGAATGACCCATGGGGATCTCTGTCTCTTCTCAGTAAGACTATTATGGCTTAATGCAACAAAGAAACAGAGACTGTGAAATGATAACACTGAAGGTGCTGGAAGTGTAATTTCACCCAATATAGCACTGCCAATCATTGTGAAACAAATAGTTAGAGCTTGGGAATGAATGGTGTCAAACAACAAGAATTCAGGTTAATAAAGATTGGGTTTGTACTTCACTTACCATTCAAGGGAGACCAAATCATGACAGTTTTTGTCTTTATGTCACTCTCTTGACCAGCCTTAAACAAACTTAGGAATGCCTTGGCCCATACTTTTGGAATTATTGCTCAAGGATTAAAAAATGTCCAAAAATGTTAAGAGGCTCCATGTCGGTCAGTTAGTCCACTTTATTCTTGACTGAACAATCTCTACAACAATTGGACTAATTGGATACATATTTGTCTCATGGTCCTCAGAGGTCAAAATTTGGTGTTTTCGGTCGTCCCTTAACACTCATTTGTTGAAGGTCAATGTCAATTCAAGGGTGAAATAACTCATCATCTTCGACAGTACTGGCCCCAAAATTGGTGCAGCAATATAAGACTCCCTGATAAAGTCATTAGCTTTTGTTTTAGGACTTTGATCTTTCCAATTTGTGATGAATATCTTCGCTCTTGGATAGATTGCCATAACGTTTGATAAAAACAAATCGGTAACCTTCTGGATGAATTGGTCCAATACTGTAGTGAATGACCTAAGAAGGGCAAAACTTAACAACATTTCCATTTCCATTTGCCGTCTGTGATGCATTGTACTCATCACCTAAATGGTATGGTGGTCTGACGCAAGTGCTTTGCTCAGATACAGTCACGGGACTACTCGTACATCTAAATGCACTTTGGGCTGGAACGTGATTAACAAGTCCAATTGAGACCTTAATTGGTTTTCCCTGGGTTAGGTGGACTTCAAAGCCTTCTCTGAGTCCATGTGTAGTTGAATTGGAACCCTTCTGTGAACGTCTTAGCTCCAAATGACTTCACCATTGCAAAATGCAGGTCCCCATCGCAGCGGGTATTCATGCTTAACCTTTGTACCCTGGAATATACAATAGATACTTAAAACAGGCAAGACTGGCTTAGTATCCAAGATGGACCCCGTATCCCAGCCTAAGTGAAGCCAATGTAGGTCCCTTATTTGTGTCTTGGCTGACAAAATGCATGGATTGTATATAAACATGTTCATAAGTCTCAGTGACATCACCCTTTGATCACTGAAGCTGATTTTTGAAGCCCATCGGTGGCAGTCGCCATATTTGAAATGCTGTTTAAAAGTAACCTAATGGTCAGCCTACGAACAGGCAAAGAGCTGGAGTTGAGATGGGCCTTAAGCTTCCTGTCAATCAGCTTAAAGTGTCTGCCTGAGATCAGCTACGCGCTCTTATTATGAATAACTTTTATCCTTCATAAAATCAAAACAGGTAATTTAGCTGTTAGCTGATCAAGAAATGAGCTAAACATTTTTTTAACCAAACTGTATATTTGGCTCTTTTGTATGGGTGTGAATGTAACTTTCAGTTGTTTTGCAGCCAGCCTCAAGTGGACACTTGATGAACTGCAGTTCTTCATAATTCTGCATTAGCTTCATGTTTTAACACTAGAAGTTGAATCTTGGCCAAAACCAGGAAACCATGCAAACAGAAAGAGAAATTGTTGATTTCTTTGCCCTTATATCAAACATATTGTTAGGTCTTTCCAGCTCTTATTATTTGTTGAGTTTTTGTTGTGTTCCTCTTTTTCTCCATCAGCGTTGAATGCATACTAATGAAGCCTTGCAGCGCTTCACCTTGGCAGAAACACATCAACTCTCCAAGTGCAAGTTCCTCCAAAGCTGCATTTCTAGTCTCCTGGTTATTTTCTTCAGATTCATTCTCCCACACAGCAAAACAACTAAATGGCCAAAGTACAGCAAACAGTGAGCTGAGTGGAATCAATCGAAAACAGAATGGGATCCATTCTTGTTTATCAACCCAATCCTCCCTTAACTGCAGATTATCCCGGGCCTTCACTCTGGAGTATGACAAGAATTGGAAAAAGGTCAAGCGGGTTTTGATTTTCACAGATGGATAGAGATTTGTATTAGCAGAGCTTGGAAATGCTATAAATAGCTTATAGTTGGCAAGAGCCAAAGTGAGATCCCTGGGAATCCACTAAGCCAAACTTCTGGCAACCTGTCTGTTCAATATCCCTGACCTTCTGCCAGTTTACCACGGAGGAGGAGATGTGAAATCTTTCACATGATAGCTATCACAAACAGCTCACACTGTGCTCTGTTACAGGATCTCTTTTCTTTTTCTGGTAAACATCTTTTATCTTCTCTCTGACCCTCATTTCCTCGACTCTGATGGAATTTTCTTTTAGCGACTTTGCTGGAAGGTGATACGGGAGCAGAGGTGGAAATGAAGGGTGCATCTCTGCTGCGTGTGTGTGTGTGTGTGTGTGTGTGTGAGTGTGAGATGTACGAGCTTTGTTTTTGCTGTAAAGTCACACCAGAACATCACTTGAGAAACTGTGACTTGATGCCAGTAAAAATGCTCATAACTTTCCAAACTAAGAGAAAGAGAAAAAGAAAAAGATAGATATAGTCGGATGGTGATGACGGGCAAAGTCAAACCTGCAAAGAGCCGTTAAGTGAAGTGTTGCTTTAAGGATATGAAGACGTAGTTTGGGAGCCAATCCTGAGACACACCTGGCTCAATCACAATCAGGATAATGGAGGATAGAGGATAGAGGACATCAGCGCGGAGATAACAGATGGGACAGAGGAGGCTGATCACACAGTGAAGGAGAGGCAGGGTAAAGACTTGTTGCAGTTTGTTAACATTATTCTACTTCTACCTTTCTGTGCCTCCTCATTTCCTTGACAAGCAATCATGTGACTCCCAAATGTTTTTCTTGTGACCATAATTCCTCCTGATGCTACAACCAAGCAATGAAACATCGGGCTCCGTACGTGTGTAGTTCCAACATCCAATTCTAATGACTTCTACACAGACATTGCGTGGCACTACTTGCACACACTTGACATTTTTGCATTATTTAAAACACCAAACACTTGTTTTACTGATGCCACTGTGTATGAATGAATGAATACATTTTTTATTTTCTTGTCTTGTCTGAGGAAGAGCATGTTTGCTTGAAACGTCACTTAATAAATCCTTCAAATGGGATCTTCTTGGTGTGTGGATGTTGTTTTGCTTTCCTTACCCTCATGTTTTTTGGATCCAGCACCCACTGGAGAGTGTGTGTCTGTTTTTGATCAGTCATTTACACGACCCATCCCACATGGAATTATTCAAACATTAGCCAAATGTTCCAGCATGTCATTTAACCTACATCACAACAGCACCATTAACATTTCCCCAAATAACAACACTCCAAGAGGTAAGCTACAACCCCCCCCCCCCCCCCCCCTCCAACACAAGGAGCAATATACCAAAACAGTCAAACTGACTTCATCTTGTGCAAATTGACTTGGATGTTTACAATATTTTCTCTTCAATGCTTCTGTAACACTCAGGATACAACATTTAGTTTAAATAAAATATGTATTTAGAAATAATAAATTATCAACAAAAAAAAAAAATGTAACAAATATATGTGTACAGGGCTAATGTAAGGTTAGACTCTTGGAGCTGGTGGAGAATTAATTAAACGCACAACACAGAATGTTGATAACCGGTTTTGTATTTCACAAATTTCTATTTTTAACAAATAACAAAAAAACACTTGAAATTAATCAAGGAAAACCCCACAATTAAATAAAAGAAAACAGGCCTTCAATTCACAATTTCTTATGGGCACCTTTTACCCTCCATACAGCATACACTAAACATTCCCAATTATATTCATATAAGTCAATGCGCCAAACACATTACACGTACTGCAGTTGTTTGTTTTGTGTGTGCAGAATGTCTGAAGAATTCAAGTGTTTATTTAGGTAGGGAGAAATCCTACCACACCATTCAGCCAAACAGCCAGGCTTGAGTCCTGCCTTTTGAGCCTTTCCATGAGTCTTTGAAGTTGCTCCTTTAGCTCGCCATCTTCATCTTCACATTGCTCCGGCAATGTTTCCTGATCTGTTTCGGCAAACAGGTATTAAAATCACAAGTTCACATCTGTCACAATGTTAACCAGGGTTAGATAATCAAGGCGGATGGAAATTTGCCTAAATGGCCGGGAGACAAATGTTTCTGCCAGAGACAACACGAGCTACTAGACTCGTCTGTTCCAAGAATAATTAAAAGACACTTAATATACCTACAGTATGTGTATTTGTTTAGATGCACTGCTTTGAAATGACAGTCAAACAGGATCTCCTGTTAAATCTCCTCTCTTCTCCCCTTTAGCACTGTGATCTTATGCAACTGAACACTATTGTACAACGGACAATAAAAACCTCTTTTTATCTGTTCTCTCTCTTGCATTCTTCTGAAATGCCATTGTATGACACACAATAAGATTCACCCGCTCTCCTTCTGTCTGTGTCGCCCTCCTAATCACTATTGTATGGCAGACAATGCAGCAGCCGCCTCTGCTGCACAGCGCTGGGATGGCTGACTGTCAAGCCGTACAGCGACACACACACACACACACACACACACACACACACACACACACACACACACACACACACACACACACACACACACACACACACACACACACACACACACACACACACACACACACACACACACACACACACACACACACACACAGGCTGACAATGACATTTCATTTAGGGATTAAGTGTGTATGTGTGTGTGTTTATCCTGGGGTTGTTACAGCATACCTTTAGCTTCCTGTGACCCGGAGGTTTGAGTTTATGTCCCCTGCACACTGAGTGCAGGTATGTGTGTGTGTGTGTGTGTGTGTGTGTGTGTGTGTGTGTGTGTGTGTGTGTGTGTGTGTGTGTGTGTGTGTGTGTGTGTGTGTCCATTGCCTCCTGCTGTTATGTGCCTCCATCTGGCTCTCTGGATTTGTACACATTTCTCTCACAAACACACACATGTCACATTTAGCTCCGAGCTGCAGCAAGTCTCATTAAAGCAGAAAACAGGTTTTTACCACATAATGAACGCAGGTAGCGAGAAGCCGTGTGCTATTTTTGAGAGACGGAGACGCTGTGTGATGGTGTCACACTGTTTGCTGTTAGTTGCTTTCAAGGGAGACGCTGCAAAGCATGTAGGGAAAACAGTACAGGTGACCGTATAGAAAGTGCATTACCATCTGTGACTTTCTTTTAATATGTCATTCAGCTTTGAGATCATGTATTAACTTCATTTGAAAAGTAATCACAATTCAGCTGTACATTTTGAATGTTTACTTACTTTAAGTGACCACAAAAAAAAAGGAGAAGCGGCTGTTACATCCGTTACAAACACATATCTGTGACTTTGACTGACAATGAGTTGATATACATATCTACAAAAAAAGGACCCAAACTGGTCTTTATCATCTTCGATGTTTTGTTTCCCTATCGCTGTTTTTTACTGTGATGTGAATCTATTTACCTTTTTGAGGGAAAAACAGTCCTTTTGTCCTCGGGTTGTTGTGCACATTTTTCAGTTTTTATCACATTTTATAGACTTACACATTTACTTGTTGAATCATAAATGTACTTGCAGAACCCATCGGTTATGACAAAAATAAAACATCCCGTCAGCTTGGGCTGCAACAAACTATTTCTATGTTGGTGACGTGGCATGGCAGGATGCATTATGTTCTCACGTTGTCATGTCATTCTTATGAAGGAGATGTCTCAGGATCGCCCGGAGGCTTTGTCTTCAAATTGGGCACCAATGTTGACATGGACTCATGGGGGGAACTGATGTCTTTCTGCAGGTTAAAGCAAACATGCTATCTACTCTGATCAGGTATTGTTTTCATCAGAATCATGAGATGGAGGCTCTGCTCTTGCCATTGTGACCACTTGGCTCATCAGTCCACTTCCAGTGTCGATGTAACAAAGTGATTCACAACATGCTGCCTAAACAGCCTTGATTTACACCTACGGCAAAGTTATACATTTCACTCTTAAAACAGAATAATTAGATATTTTAGTAAAAAAGAAAAAGAAAAGAAAAGAAAAGAAAAACATCTACAGGACTAAATTAGTAAAGAGATAAGAGGTAACACTTTGTCCATCGGGGGGCGCCAAAATCAACACAAACAAAGTTCCTCACAGGGGTTTTAAGTAATACGCTCTTTGATAAAATGAAGATGTCTGTCTCTATGAGAGTCCATTTCTTACTTTTCCATAATCCTGTTAGTAATAAGTGTCTTTATTTGCCAAATACAAGCATGCACACAAACATGATTTATGAGCAAAAACCAATAACTGGGAATATTAATGACAATTGTGTAATTTCCAGTTGTTGTGTTAATGCAACTGACCGATGATAGTCCAATTTATTGCTACTGTTTCTTGCAAATACAGGGAGAGAGGGGCTGTAACTCTAATGTCTGTGTTATTATTCTCAGTGTATTAACAGGCAGTGGGGACTCATTTTAGTATTCACATTTTTCTAAAGGCTACACTGCCCAACGCTATACAGTCTGAATAAAAACTACAACTCCCTTTTAAACAGGACTGTGGCCTGTGAGATTCTTATCATTGTCTCTGTTTAGTGATATTTTTGGACTTCTCTGATATCTAAGGACTGAAGACCAGGCAGTGAGAGAGGAAATCTGTGAATAATGAGGGGTTACATGCTGTCTACTGCCATGCTGGGCAAAGGGAGTGTGTGTGTGTGTGTGTGTGTGTGTGTGTGTGTGTGTGTGTGTGTGTGTGTGTGTGTGTGTGTGTGTGTGTTTTGTGTGTATTTTGTGCGTTGTTTGGGAGATGAAAAGACAGAGGCAGAGAGAGGGTCCAGATGAAGGGATTAAATCTCAACACACTGTCCAAACAATTGTTCTCATCGCTCTGCCTCTAACAATCGCGTTTGGCCTCAAAGTCAACTGCTGATGGAGCTCTGGATGTGTGTGTGTGTGTGTGTGTGTGTGTGTGTGTGTGTGTGTGTGTGTGTGTGAGCGCTGGTGTGATTATGTTTGAGAGAAATGCTTTGCCACACTTCTGCATTAAGAGATGTTGGGGAAGAGGATACATAAAGGCACAGACATTTCCACTATATATTTGTTTTTCGCCTGTAGCATGTAGCATGTAGCCTGATTTATAGTTCTGCGTTGAATCTACGCCGTAGTGTCCTACACCGTCATGAGCACTACACACTTGTGCGTTGGAGTGTCTGTCTGCGTATAGATCTGCAACACTCTGCCTAAAGAAAGCTATTTGGCAGTGTGTGTTTCTATGCTTGTTATGTCGCCAGTCTCTGGTTCCGCCCACAGTCTCTGGTTCCGCCCACAGTCTCTGCTTCTTTGTTTACAGGAAACCATGGCAACTGAAACGGAGTGTATTGCGTTGGAGCTGGAGATGATACATTTTGGGCAGTAGAAAATGTCGACAATACCGGAAATGTTGTGAATGCAGGAAAATATGTTGCTACCCGGCGGGCCAATCTCAGGGCTTGGGGTCTGTGCTGGTGTATATGACAACCAGGACAGAAAGTCGGACAAGGAAACGCAGAGTACGAGGGGATTTGGGGTAAAGCCAGCCATGAAGCAGCCAGATATCACTGTATTTCAGACATATACGCCTTTTTTCATGAATGAAATGAATGAGAACACTATCGTATTGTTCTCTAATCACCGGCTGCTAAAATGCTCTTCAGCTTCAGGGCAGTAACTTTATATGAATGATGTCTTTACTGTTTGATACAACTGAAAGATCATAATGGGTTTAAGTCATAGTCAAGTCCCATCGATGGCGGTCGCCATGTTGGAAATCCTTTTCTCAACCTAACGACAGGCTGAGAGCTGGCGCTGAGGCGGGTTTTAAGCCTCTTGACAAACCGTTATCGCACCCACCTGTCAATCATGTCTGCTACTTATTGTGAATAACGCTTATCTATACAAAGAATAAAAACGGATGAGTTATTAGTGCTACATTTTACCATCATCTGCAGCTCTCCTCTCTCTTTCTCCTTCATATAATTCTGTTTCTCTCCCCCTCTCTCTCTCTCTCTCTCTCTCCCCACTATCTGCTCTCTCTCTCTTCTCTTCCAGCCCTGGTTTGAGTGTCGGACAAAAACTACAATTTCTTTCCAAATCTGTTATTTTCCAGACGGGTCTTCCTCTGCAGTGTTTGTCTCTGCAGTGATTGAGTGATGTCAGAACCTCCTGCCATGTCTTTATTCGCCTTCTATTCATGCAATCTCTTTTTTATTTATAGTCTCAGCAAATACCCAGTATCAAGGACTTATCATTCCCGTCTTTCCCTTTTGAAAAACTTGAGTTTCTGTTGGTTCGCCTCCACTGAGACGTTTTCCTGTAGAAGTGAAGAGGGTGGCTTGGCCTCAGTCCTCGTTTAGGGAGATGAAATCTGACGTTTATCTGACCAGGTGCTCTGCTCACTGACTCTGTCCTCGTTCTTTATCTGAAGGAGGGTGTCTAGTCCGCAGGAGGGTGTGAAGATGCTGCTTTTTTATTCTAACTCCTGGGAGGTTTCGGATTGTGCTTAAGAATAAGTGTTTGCAGCCTGCGGAGTCTTGCAGATACACGGGCAGAATACAATCTCTCTCCAGCATGAAGCCACATCTGCACATAAATCACTGATGTTAGTAGAAAAATATTTTGTGTGCATATCACTTCTTTGTGATTTTAGCAGTGGGATTGTAGAAATGAAGACTAGTGGAAATAATTTAAAGCTAAAACAAATATTGATGAATCATTTTAATCATTATTTAAAGAGGACATATTATCCTCCTTTTCCACCTTTTCAAACAGTCCCCTGTGGTCTAAATGAAACATCTGTGCTGTGCTTTGGTCAAAATATAACATGAATCAAGCACCAGAGGAGGTTTGTGACCCTGTATAAACCAGCTCTCTCAGAACGCTCCATTTTGGTGTGTGTGTCTCTTTAAATGTAATGACCCCCCCCCCCCCCCGAGTTTTCCCGATAAACATCACTCCTTTTTAGAGAATAAAAATTACAGACCTGTTCAAAAGTTTTGTTCTAGGCCGGGTATGGAGTCCATGGGTGGAGATACCAGGGGAGGGGAGGAGATTTTTTTTTTTTTTACCAGAATCCCACTGTGACATCACAAGGAGAGCACATTTGAAACGGAGCATTTTTCTCTGTGTTGTAAGACTTATGCAGACCACAAACAAAGGACTGGATGGGTTTATTTCACATTTTGTGGGTCAGTAAACACTCAGGTTACCCACATAAATGTTCAAAAACACTGTACAAGTGGATTTTTAATAATATGTCCCCTTTAACCTAAGTATTCTAATTTTTTTAAGTTTTAATAAGTGTGAAGTGACTTTAAAAGATTTTGTGCCAAGACTTCCTTTCCCTCTGCTTCTGTTTATAGTCTGATGAGCAATTTCAGAAGGGTGTGAGAGATGTGAAACAACATCAAAGTTTGGAATTATTTGCTGCACTTGGATTGAAGTGTCTGTTTATAGACATTCATTAAAGCTTAATCATCATCAGATGACCGCTGATAGGTTCTGGGATTGCATCACAGTGGATTGTGCTCCACATCTTTTGCTCTCCACAAGGTCTGTTTTCATGCATACAGCCGATGTACACTAAGATGACAGTGGATGGTAGGCCTTCTTCTCATACTAGAAACAAAATCCAGAACACTTAGGATACCAAAATCAGGCCTCATGCCTCCAGACTCTGCACATAAATGCAGGATGTGTTACTAGAGATTAGAGAGTCAAGAGTCAGGCTAGTCTAGGACGAGTGTGCACACATGTAGTTTAGATCAAAAGGCAGATCTGTAATCTGATACAAATTATTTTACTCTTTTTTATGGCAAAATTCACACAAATGATTGTCTGAATTTCTCTGTTTCCTGTCAGCAGCAGTTCTACGCTGTGTCTCACAGAGCAGACGGTCCTCTGCGACCGCTGCACGTGATTCAGTCCACAACATACCTGTTCCATCACGCATCGGGAGCCAGACACTTCAGAAGCACTTTGTGTCCATTCTGTGTTGGCCGTGTGTTTGGAAGTGACAGACTGCGTGTGAGGTTAAAAAAGCAAGAGCGGGATATGATTTTATCGGAGATGACTGTTGGCTGTATGGGACTCCAGCGTGCAACACTCTTCACTCCTTATTAGCGTCAAGGAGGAGGAGGAGAGGGAGTTAAAATGGACGAGTGAGTTAGAGAGAGAGAGAGAGAGTGAGTGGAGGAAAACAGTTGAGGTTGAGCTGCAAAGTGGGAAGTGGGGCAAGTATTTATGTGGTTATAATGACCTTCATGTGACCCCATAACTCAAAATGACTGTATTAAAAACAAAGGCACGGGAGGCTTCAGGTTAAACATGAGACGTTACACCTCAACTGGTGCGTTTACAGGAGGGTCGTACCAGCAAATGAAACAAGCAAATGATCCAATAACGGGTTCCTCGGACTTTTTGTTTTTTGCTTTCTTATCCAAACAAGTATTGGTATCGTTTGATTTTGACTTGACATCATACCTGACGCCCCATTTGCTATCTCAACGGGTGAAGGTGGTTTAATTAGGAATCAAATATATTTTGTATTTGCATTAACCAGAGTCTGCAGTCTATTTGCAGTTCTGCCTCAGTTTTCTGCAGTTTCAGATTCATTTTATACATTCAAACTCCGCCGTCTCTGAATTTCATCAGCACTATCCAGAAGGTACACTCGACATTTTCTCCAGTCATCATGAAACGCTGATCTCAGGAGGAGCTACTCATCACTGTATGAGAGCAGCGTGGAAGGTATTAAGGAACATTAGCTGCTCCTGACCTGAGCTGTGAGTCTGCAGCAGAGAAACGCTGACTGCAGGTCTAGCAAAGGTGAGATCCCTAGACCACATTCAAATGTTAAGTGATACACACACACACACACACACACACACACACACACACACACACACACACACACACACACACACACACACACACACACACACACACAGGTGAGGTCTCATACAAATGTTGCTAATAAGCAGCACCACTGGGCCAGATACTATTTGTCAAACCCTCGGGTGCCGGTCGCCAGACGGGGGAGTAGCCTGCTGAGCCCACACTTCTGAAGTGCACACACACACACACACACACACACAGATACACACACACACAAAGCTCCCAGCCATCTGCCTCTCAGTGGGGTGTGACAGTAGTTTAAAGGACTTAAAATGTACAGCAGCAGACCTTTACTTACATTTATTTCAGTTTGTACAGCTGTCCGCAGTGATGAAAAATTAATGTAGTGATTAACCACCATGATGCTCCTCTTGCACGATATTTACACATTACACTTTGCATCCTGCTTTAATTAAGATCTTCACACATCAACTCAAACACTATTCACACATGTGGTATCACCAGGGGACCTCATGTGTTTTACATGACTCTTATGTCAGAGTTTCATACGGCATATTTTCATGGATCAAACACATTTTACTTTTCTGATATATTAGATTTTGGAGAATTTTTCTCCATGCTGTGAAGCTCTTTTTGCCCTCCAGGCATCCATTTTCTGATGACTGAAAGTTGTGAATTGACCTTTGATGTTAATGGTGTGTCCATTAGATCTGATGTTGATTCAGATGACTTATAATCACAATCTTAAAGGAGCAGTATGTAACTCTGACATGTAGCATTGGTACAACAGGCAAAATTCAAAACACTGGCAAGAGCTCTCTTTCCCCCGCCCCCTCCTCTCTAGAGTCGATGCTCACGCAGGTTATCATGTTGTGGACACTGAAGCTTCAGTGTTTAACCAGCGGTCTTGAAACCTTTCTGCGTTCTAACCCCTCTCCATTTTCAAAAGCATCTCCAATCTTTATCCTCATTTTAAGTTTGTGCTCGTGGAGCTCATTAGAAATATGCCGAAATATGATTTTTATTTTGGGTAAAATCAGTTGTATCTGAACCAGTTTGCCTGCTTCCATCGCTAAAACGTCTGTTTCTCTTTTGCCTGGCAAACCGAGGGGAGTCCAAAATGCCCGTGTGGGGGTCTGTTCAAAACAAAAGCAGAATATTCTGCACTTGTATCAAACATTAGGAGGACATACTGCTCAAGAGCATACTGACATACTGCTTTTGAGAAGCCAGCACTTCATCATAGCATGTTTCCTTAATGTGTGATGATATAGTAAGGTCATGTAATGATTTAATTTAGTAGATATCTTACATATTGCTCCTTTAAATATGTATCTAAGATTCTTCATTCTGAATGTTTCACACCAGCTCAGCCACTGGCTTTTTAAAATCAAAATGTTCAAGATATATGAAATATTGATTTAGTGATAGTGACAAAATCCCCCCTCCACCAGCTCTTTGTTCATGAATAACGCCAGGCTGACTGTGTGTCTAAATGCACTGGCTTCGGTAATGGATTGTGCGCATGCAGAGCTGTTGGCAGGTGAAGCAGTGAGGAACATTTGTGATACCTTTTTGTTGCCGGTGTTAGCGCTGGCTCTGCAGCTGCAAAGGGGGAGTGTGTCTCTCTCTCCCACAGTGTCCACGCCGCCACTCTGAACGAGCTAACAGATTAGAGCAGCATGCTGGAATATTTCACTGCAGGACTTTACCTCAGGGCATTTTCAAATGATAAACATGGCTTGAGTTAGTTCTCTCGATTTTTGTGTTTTTATCTTTAACTTTATAAAACTGTTATTCAGGTGCAAAGAAACCTGTTCCTGTGTGGTTCCTTTGCAGCTCCAGTCAAAGTGCTTGAATCACGTATACATTGCCCTGTTGCTTACTGGGTGAAATTGGTAAATGGATTAAATCGTGTTTGCTGAAAGAGTCTGCTGTCTTTGCATCTTTAATAATAGTACAAAGCAGTCCCTTCAGTCTGGCTTCTCAACACATCTTCTCACTGCTACTGTACAAAGTGCCATTAGCTCAACAAAAAACAGGAAGAAGAAATATTGATATTCACGTTAGGATGAAGACGGTCCATGGGTCAACTATTGCAAAAAAACATTCTCTGCACAGAAATTCTCAATGTCCAAATAAAATCTGGAAAGTGTTGCTGTAGTTAGGGCACCTGTCACGTCCATATCGTCATAACCTGGCAACAATATGCACTGGCAAGAAAAGCTCTGAGGTTCTGAGCACTGCCAGAGCAAAATGCATCATCGATGGGGGTACATGGGCTCTGATTATGTTTGTAACAGTGTGTCAGATTGTGATCACTGGCAAACATTGAACTTAAGTTTGTTGTCTGTCAGATCGACTTCTGTATAGAAAAATAAAACAATTTTAATACAATGAGTTTTATACATAACATTTTAATGTTCGTGACTTGTTGTAGTTTGTATTGCTTAATTGTTAGTTGTGAAGTTTGTTTTTCCCCCCGTCTTTCTTAAAGGAAATCTTAAATCTAAATTCGACAATGATTAAAGGTTACATAATATTCTCATTTTCAATAAGTTTAAATAAGTCTTAGAGCACCCCAAAACATATCTGTGATGTTTCTTGTTCTAGATCCACTCTGATCCTGTATTTGATCACGCCTATAAACCCCTCTATTTCAGCCCTGATCAGAACAGGCTGTTTCTGTGTCTGTACCTTTAAATATGCAAATGAGCTGTGTCTGACCACACCCCCTCTCTGGAAGGGCTTGGTTGCTTCGGGCTTTCTTGCTCCATGCCTTATTGAACACGGTGAGAAGGCAGACTCAGAGGACAGAACAAACACCTAGCTGTGGGAGTGTCACCCACCTGGGGGAGGGGCTACTGCCCTTTGTGATGTCATGAAGGGAAAATCTCCAAACTGCCTGTTTGAGCACACATTTTCTGAAAAGTGGAGCAGGCAAAACACGGATAGGATGGACTTTTCTCATATTTGGGGGGTTTGTAGACAGACCAGGGACACATATTAGTGTTAGAAAAACATGATAAACTGTATTCTGCATAATATGTGACCTTTGAGAGAAGCATATATTTAGTAAAAGTGAAATAAAGTTGTATATTGAAAGAGTTTTTGTAAGAGTGCTTCCTCCACTACAGCTACGACTCCTAAACATGCTCCAAAAACAAAAACACACAGAAATAAGAAAGCCCCGGCAGAAATAAACCCCAGTCATCACATTCATTATAAGCAGCAGCTCATGCATGCAGCATGCTCTCCTCCTGATTAGAGTCTGTTGTGTGTCAGTGTTTACACCTGCTCACAGCTCTTAAACCTTCAGATCGCAGCCTGCCTGAGTTTCTAATAGATCTTTTAAAAAACCACCACGGACGGGGCGTTCTCCAAAGTGTCCTATTTTTAGAGAAGTAATTTAGGATTTCCTGAACTTCAGAGATTTTGGCAAGATCTGACATCTTACCCTTGGAGGAGATAAGATTTCAATCCCGGCCGCTCTCCAAGCTTGTCCTGTAATGACAGAATCCTAAATGACATTCTCAAACAAGATAAGATGGTCGGATAAGTGCAAGAAGAAGGAGACGCTGAGGAGAAGAAGCAGGTCTTTTCCACAAGTTGAATCACTTTCTGTGCAGAATATGGTCTCTTTTCTTTTTGCCAACACCCTGCTAGCCGTCAGTAGGAGTCTGTGATAATGAGTTTCAAAGAGCCAGCAGGTGTATGTGTGTTGGTTTGTTTTATTGAGTCTGTTTAGGATGTGTTGTCAGTCTTTTAGCCACAATTTTCTTCAGCTATGGCAAGAAGCCCACAGAGACATAAGGCCTGGCACACACTAAAATATTTTTTTAAAGTCGTGTTGTGTGCAAGTAGTCGACTAACTCAGATTCATTCATTCACCAACAGCCAGAGTCTTGACTCTCAGAACGTGTAATCTCCCGCGGTCAAACGCGATTTAATAGTAAACAAACATGATGGTCAAGCTAAACATGGCTACCTGTCAGCTGGTACATCCATTACGGAAAACATTTTGCTCCTTTCCTTATCAGGTGGATTGTAGTTTGTTTTACAGGACATGCTGCAAAAGTACTTTTTTTTTTACAAATCAACAAATTGGTCCATAATTTTTGACATCCATCTGAGTTTATTCTTCTTGTTTGCTGTCATCGCCATGTTGTGCTTTGTGTTTCCTGCTTACTGATTGGCTGTAATAACTATTTAGGACTTCATCTGACACCTTTGGGGGATATATTTTCTGATTCCCCAGGTTGTTCCCCAAGATATATATTACATGGCTGTGCATTGAATGGGTGAGATTATAAATGCCTTTTTACACTCGAGAATAGGCGTTAAGGGGTAAAATACATTGGAACTTAAAGAGATGCTTCCCTTGTGGCTGAAAAGCCTCATCCTCAGCATTGGGAAGCACAACATGGCTGAATAATTGAGCGGGTTGAGGTCGTGTGCGACTGGAGCTGTTTGGTAATTGGACCTAATTGATGAAAACATCGGCCCAGGCAATCAGTCATCTCTGCCTGCATAATGTGATCTAATATGCAGCTGGAAAAGGGTAGGCCTCTATTGAGTTACATTCTCTATATGCTCGTCGACACACACACATACTGTCCTGACATTTAAATATCACTTTAAGGTTAATGCGTCTCCCTCCCAGATGGATAAAGCGCCTTTAACGTCCTTCTGGATGCCTCACGGAGCTCTTACCACATTTACAATAATAGCCGTTAATAAACCAAGCACTGCTGGTATTATCACCACGGGAGGATGGCAAGTAATGTTTTTTTTTTTTGTATTTAATAACATTGTTTACTGATTTCTGCCTTTCAATACAAGCCTGTTTAACCCCAGCTGCCCAAACAGGAGGAAGATGGATGAGATGAGGATGGGTAGATGGATTAATACTAGTAAAAAACACACATACACTCAGCAAGCATGTCAAATAACAGCTTTCTTTTGTTCCTGCTGAAACCCGACAGCAGGAGAAATTAACGTATAATGAAGCAGGACAAACCGAAGCTCTACAGAGCATTGCATTCAAACACTTACGTACGAGACATTTGTGGACCGAGAGAGACAGACGGTGAAATTCCTTGTGACACCGTAGACGATGTGTTGTGTGCTTCGCGATCAGTCTCGACTTTGACAGATCTGCGTGTCCGTTTCTATCAACCTCAAAGCGGCAACAGATAATTTGACTTCTCATCTTCCAGTCATGGGTGATGCTGTGACAAAGCAGCACAGACACTAAAAGGTAGTCATTGATTTAATGGGAAGTAAAGGAAGTGACTCAGCCTGAGCGTCACATGAAAGCAGTGCTCTGTACCCAAAAGGGATTCACCATTTCTTAAGATGAAGGCCTCTTTGAGGATATGAAATCTAATTGAAAACACTGTAGTTTGGGCCCTGAACATTTCTAAAATGACTGATCCAATGTGAAGACAACTTGTTTTGTCATATTTTCCTGTGTTTATAATAAAGGAGTTTAGCTTAATTTTACAGTCATGCACCTCTTTAAACCAAACACAAGGTGAATGTGTAATGGTGAATTCAATTGAGGTGAGAAGGAAATTACAATATGTGAGCACCAAGTTATGCATTTACATTCAATTTTTTTTGCATACGTGTAAGCCTATTCCTTATACTCAATAACTCAAAACAATGCAGGGCTGGTTAGCCCAAATTCAAGACATTGTAGAGAGCTGTCTCCCCCTGCCCCCTCCTCCCTATAGTCAATGCCCATGCAGGTTGCCATCACAGACACTGAAGCTTCAGTGTTTAGCCAGCTTAGCATCTGTCTGTAAACCTTTCTGCGTTCTAACCTCTCTCCGTTTTTTGAAAGCATCTCCAATATTTATCCTAATTTGAGCATGTTTCTGCTCATGGGAAAAATTATGAGGCTTTGTAGGTCGGGTAGAATCAGTTACATCGCAGCAAAACCTGTTGGTTTGACGATTGCCTCAAACACCCATGTGGGGTTGCCTCAAAACCACCTACCTTCTCTGGTCAAAACAAATACAGACCGGAATCGAAACATTGTCCTCCAAGTTTGCATTGAGTTGTTGTTTCTTTAAGGATACTTTTTTTATTTATTTGTAATGTCCCACGTAGCAACGACACAAGTGTTTAAGGATAAACTGAACTAACTGTAGATGAGTTGACCACAAAAAGGTGTCTAACTGCTTGGATCCTTCCAATGCTACTCTGTTGGAAAATGTTATGTTTGGTTCCACCTCATGCTTTAAGAACAACATTTATATTTGTTGTATGTGATGCATTTCATAAGCTGCGGCATTTGGGTCAACTTTGTTAGTATGGAAAAAAAGAAAAGTATTTATGTCAGGGTTATTGCATCATCAATTTCTACTTAATGTGCTGAAAGCGTAAAAAAACGTCCAAAGAAATCTTGTAAAAAAAGAGAGAAAGTTAATACTTAGTAAATTGGCAGGAGACCCAGCTGCCATGTACTAACTCTCCACTGCATTGATGCTGGTTGGGGGGGGAGCTTGCAGTTCTCCAACACTTGGCAATGTCAGTTCCACAATTAGTGTTGCACAAATCCATTCATTTTCTGAGGTCCACAGCTTCAAAGACTTTCCACAGCGGGATCCCTTTCACAATGACTATCAGTGCACATCGGCAGCTGCCAAGTTGACTTGCAAATATGAGACAGGACACTCTGCCAAGGATATATCTCATCCAATTTCCCGAGACTTAAATCATTTGGAGGCACTGGCTGAAAAGGTATTTGATTATTGTTTAATGACAAAGTCGGCCTCTATTAGATTAGTGTTAAGCTTAGTGCGCCTGCATGTGGTGATGGAGGGAGGTTATTTGGGTACAGAGCGTTCTTTTGGGACACTACTTACATAGTTTGATGTATACGAACACACCATGGAGGACTGGAGTGGAAGCTATAGTTTTTCATTTTTCTTTTTTTCAAAAGCAGCTTATTATGGAGACATGGGAGTGTCATTAAAAATAAATATATAAAGAAGCAGAGAATAAATAAATGGAAAAATAAGAGAGGAATACAATATAATTAAATATTCAAAAGAGCCAATCCGTCTGTCAATCTCAAGGTCCATTCTACCCTCACTCGTGAACAAGACCCCGAGATACTTCATCTCCTTCACTTGAGGAAAGGACTCACTCCCCACCCGGAGAGAGCAATTCACTGTTTTTCCGGCGGAGAACCTTGGCCTCGGACTTGGAGCTGTTAACCTTCATCCCAGTCTCTTCGCACTCGGCTGCAAACGATTTCGAGGCCCCCAAACTGGAAACCCTCGTCCCCCAGACTGCGCCATGACACACACCTCCATGCAAACTGATGTCATGCAGCAGGCGCTGTGACAATTCTTTACTTTATCAGATGTATATTTTTATACATTTGTATTTTTACTCTTTAACTGACCTAATCAACTATAAGTTAAAAACAGAAACAACCCTTTGGTTTCACTGTCCATGCCTTGAATTAAAAGCCTGTAATGACAATTTTGAATAGTATTGTACTAGTATAATTCGAGATCTTTATACTGAAAGAGTGTGTGGCACCGTTAAGATAAAGATAACTGCCCGTGGTCCTCCATCATTACTTTCTTTTGAACTCATTCCATGCTGCAACACAGCTAAGAGTCAAATCCCTCTGCCTGCCAGCTAAATTTGGCAGAAAGAAAAAGGAAACACCGCTCAGTTTAAAAGTTCAGTCGGACAACATCTTTCTTCATCTGCTAAACGGATTCCAAACTGGTTCAAACACCTGTTTTCAGAGGATAGACTGAAGATTGATAACAAGACGTACTGATCCAAAGTTCAGACACGGGGTCTTAAGACGAGAAAGCAACCTTCTCCAAATTCTGTCCAGTCGAGAGAAGGCCGAGTTTGTAAATTGGTCACTTCCTGCTCGTTTTTGACATACCAGTGTGCATCCATGCAGGACTTTTAATCCCCACCTCAGCAGAGCTGCTCAGCAGCCAACAGTTTGAAGCTGTGTGTACTGGGCAGCTTCCAGATATGAAACCTTGGTGCATAAATCACCCACTCCCTTGTTGCTTTGAATATGAAGATAACACAAATTCACACAGGTAATATTTTTTAGCTTGTTCCAATATGAAGAGTTCAGAACAGGCACATAAACACATCCTGCTCTCAAACTCATTCCAAGTTTCCCTTTCATCGAAAGTTTCTTATTAATGATCAAAAGTTGAACCTTGACTTAAAATGACTTTTCTTCTTCATTTTCCAAAACTAAACTTATCGTAGCTTTAACCAAAACAGAACATCAAACCAGTTTCCAAACTGTTACTGATGGAGACGTTTACTTAATTGTGAGAAGATCTTTGAAAGTTTGAAGATAAAACAATGATACATTGAAGAATGACCCTATGGTATAATTTTCCACTGCAGTTCTGCTCACTACGTTTTTCACCATCAGAACCAAGCACCAACTTCAGTTGTTGAAAAATGAAGCCAATGTGGAAGTCCAAGAAACTGCAGTTCCTTTAGTGTCCACTAGAGGCTGGCTACAGAAACCATAAGGTCCCATAGAAACATGGCAATTTATTTTGTTACAGCAGATATACACACGTTTATCAGCTTGTTTTTTTAATTAATTATTAAGAGAGAATCACTTTTTTGATTCCGCACCAGACTCAAAGTCAGATTTTTTTTTTCATTGTTTTGATTGAGAGCCCCCTGGTGGCGAAATTTATATACTGTGCCTTTAAGAAGAAAATGCATGCTTTAAACATTTTAATTACATTTTTTGTTTGGTATGAAAGATTCAATCATTAAAGTAGGAAATCCATTAAGTGTTAGATTTTCTTTCCCCAAAGCATATGTAGTTACTGGTCGATGTTTCCTGAGGTGACTTGTAGAGGAAATTGCAGCATGTATGGAGTACTTTAAAGACACATCCTCAGTTCCACAGTAATGACTAATCGGCAGCAGCTGCTGTCTTTTTGAAATAGAATCGGTGAAGGTTGCACGTCCCCTCAGGTTAACTTAGCTTCATTTTCCCATTTTCTTTTGTCCTCGCGACCTCTCTGACTCTCTATTTCTGTCACTCACGTGTCTTTTAGGTCACAATTACTTGGTCACTAACAGCCTACCATCTTGACAGTGTCCACCACTAATGTTTGATTTGTAGTGAAGCTGCTGAAAAATGAGCTGCACAGATTCATTGCACAATCCTGCTGTTGATCCAGTTTATTGGAACATATCTCCTGTATTATCTTGGCTGTTGTGTTTATTTCTCTTTTGTCATTGACAGTGTGCCTCTCAGATTATCTGCTGATTGATGGCACTGTCCCCTCCAGCATGTTTGATCTCCCAGGACCAAAAAACCAAATGTGTCCCTGCATCGCTAGAGGACATTATAGTTTAGATACATACAGTTCAAATCAGGCGTGATGGATCAGGACCATTTTCTTTTTCCCCCCAAGCGACTACAATACCCGGTCAGATTAAGCAAATACGTGTTTTAAATGCCTTCCATTCCACATAACTGTCACTGCAATAGACGTCAAGAATATAAATATGAAGTCAAAAACAAAATAAAGACAGTGTTATCAGGCGTGATGATGGAGGCTGCTGTGATGTTTTTGTTTTTACGGACACATTCAGACACGTCGACCTTCCTCATTTCTTTATAATGATGACAGGTTGAATTTATGAGAAATAACCAAATATTTATTCTCTTCATGTTTCAGTCAAAGTGATATTTTACAGTTGAGTTATTTTTTTCCTTCAGATGACTTTTTGTTATATTTGTTCTTTTATAGCTGCACAGTTCCTCATAAGGCTGCTGGAGCCACTTCAAGAAAGAAATCTAATTCTCATCGACCTTGGTGTGGATTAGATATGAACTACTAAGAAGTGAAGATACACTGAGACAGCAAACTGTGCATCAGAACATGTTGACACTGAAGAGTGAATGAATTACAGTCCACAAGGCCGCCCATAAGAGGGCCACACCTAAAAAGAAGTGCATGGTCTCTCTCTCTCTCTATATATATATTTATCATTAAGAGACATCAGATAGAACAGAAAAGAAAACTATATTTGAGACAGGGCACAGGACATAGGACACAGTATAAGACAGGACATAGGACACAGTATAAGACAGGACTCAGGACATAGGACACAGTATAAGACAGGACATAGGACAGGGCACAAGACATAGGACACAGTATAAGACAGGACATAGGACAGGGCACAGGACACAAGACACAGTATAAGACAAGACATAGGACACAGTATAAGACAGGACATAGGCAGGGCACAAGACATAGGACACAGTATAAGACAGGACATAGGACAGGGCACAGGACACAAGACACAGTATAAGACAAGACATAGGCCACAAGTCATAGGACACAGTATAAGACAGGACATAGGCAGGGCACAGGACACAAGTCATAGGACACAGTATAAGACAGGACTCAGGACACAGGATAGGGCACAGGACACAAGACACAGTATAAGACAGGACATAGGCAGGGCACAGGACACAAGACATAGGACACAGTATAAGACAGGACACAGGCAGGGCACAGGACACAAGACATAGGACACAGTATAAGACAGGACACAGGATAGGGCACAGGACACCAGACACAGTATAAGACAGGACATAGGACATAGTATAAGACAGGTAACGGGACATAGGACATAGACCATAGGACACAGGGCATAGGACAGTACAGGATGTTCATTTTACACCAACCATGTTTCTGGTAACTTATCTACACAAAACAATAGAGAGAACTCTTACACCTTCAATAAAAACTCACTGTTAACAATCTGTGATGTCAAGTAACTTGAGAGGAACTCAAAGGATTCGAGGGAAGTATCAGAAAAGTTTGCTGGTACACTTGAGTAATTAATACACGGTGTTGTCGGGGCTGCAGACTCGACCTCAGCTCTGTTATGAATGAGCGTGCAGCAGCTCGGATGATTGATGGTCCCTTTCTCACACACTAATAGAGCTGTTATTTTCCACACTATAGCCGGAGAATTAGGCCGCTGATTTGCATGTTGTTCAAAAGGGTAACGTAACATCGGCTAATGTGTGCACGTCCCCTGTGGGTTTCTAATGTAAAAATATTAGATTGGTCTGACTTTAAACTATACAGCTGGTTCTAATTAAACTCCCTGGGGGGGGGGGATTAGTCTGCTTTGTAGCCTATATTTAAGACTTCAGCACCTGATGAGGGTGTTAATTTTTACAGCTAAGATTACATTGCACTTTCCACCAGACTTGATCTCGCCTTATTCCATCAAGCTGTGTTCTTTGTTTCCCAGCATGATCATCACTTTGTCTTCAGGTGTTTTAATTGAGAGGTGATTATTAAAGCAAGATAGAAAACTTTTTTAAACTGCCTTTATTATAAACAGGACAGTGGATAGAGTTAGAAATCAGAGAGAGAGAGCGAGAGAGAGAGTGGAGAATGACATGCCGGGAAAGGAGCCTCAGGTTGGATTCAAACATGGGCCGCCTGCATTCGAGGACTTCAGCCTCTGTACACTGGGTGCACAAACTAACCACTAGAATACAGACGTCATTAAGGAAGAATATGCGATCTTTCACACTTAAATATAGCAGAAATCAAGTATATCCTCTGAAAATAACTCTGTGAGTCATGACTGTCTACAATGAATGTGACACCAGAGTCTCGCTGTATGTGATGCTTTCTGAGGGACTAATTGAGGGACTAGAGAAAAGCAGAATAACACCCTGCACTCACTGCTTGTTTGAATGTCAAGTAAGCGTTTTTAGATCACGGTAATTTCGGGTGAATTTACATGCAGTGTGAAGCTGCGAGCAAACTAAAGATCGCTAGCATTACCATGCTAACACAACAATGCAGCGTAAGTTGTTTTGGTTTCATGCTGGTGATCAAGGGCAACAGCTGCTGGATTGAAAAGTCACACATTCTTCCTTTAACTTGATGACAATATCTTCTATGAAATGTGGAGAAAATTTGGGACCGGTTTAAACCATGCAGATTACATCAGTGACTCTAAAGTAAGGCAGATGTAGCAAATGAGTGATATTTAGTCTCTTAATTAATCATAGATGTGTTGTTGTCATAACATCAATTAGACTAATCAGTGTATGATTTGGAAGCTGGGAGAAGTGAACAGTTTTCTGCTGAGATGATAGATCAGCTGGTGCTCAGTGTGCAGAGCGTTTGGTAAGCAGACGTGAACATGTCTTCGTAAAAGCTGGAATATACGGCGTCATTGACCCTAACACCAAGTGTTGGTTAGTGTCTCAGTGATGCACATGCTTTTTTTGTCGCTCATCAATGTGCCTGACCACACCTTCATGCTTCAACGCTGCTCCTGATACCTGATGTGATGACAGTCACCGTGCGCTGTGCACTGCTTTGCTCAAGATGTTAGACAGAGCCCTGAGCAACTAACCTCAAACTGAGCACTGATTAATGTGAGGCATGCACACTTAAACAGGGCGCCATCAAAAATGTGGGTGATTCAAGTCCTCAGCTGACTACCAGGTAACTTATTTTTTCTTTTTTGCCATTGGTTTTGTAACAGTGCAATGCAAACATCGTGATTCAGAATATTATAGTATCTAGCTTTAACTCATAACTAGGGTTGGGAATCATGCTATGATGTGAAAAGCGATACTCGATCAATGATGATGATAATAACCAAGATTCAGCCATATTCTACGGAGGCTCTTAGAGTACAACACGATGACAAACCCGAACACACAACAACAAAAAAGTTATTCTTGAACAGTGTACTTCAGAAAATCATAAAATAAAACAAGGTCTGTTTTAGTTTTAAGGAACTTGTTCCCTTTTTGTCCAAGTTTCTGTCCCCAGAGCAGTCAGCCTTAGCGTTTGCCCACCAGTGAACTCCCTTAAAGGCATGTGTGACAAAGAAATGTAAATAAGAGAGTGAACTGTGTGAGCGAAACACTGGAGGGATGCAGTCATCCAAACTGTATACTGCTTTACCAAACCAGGCCCTGTGGAAAGACTGACGCAATCAGGGCCCCGAACAGTTCGTTTACACATAGCTTCAGTCTTAAAAGCCTGTTTGAATGTAACAGCAGGGATTCTGTCATACAGAAAGAGATGTGAGGAAGAGAGGGAGAGAGGGGGAGAGAGAGAGAGAGAGAGAGAGAGAGAGAGAGAGAGAGAGAGAGAGAGAGAGAGAGAGAGAGAGAGAGAGAGAGAGAGAGAGAGAGAGAGAGGTGTGTTGTCTGTTCGAGCAGAGACGACAAAACAAAGAAAAAACAAAAAAAAGGAAAAGACAATGCAGATCCACTCACGCTGTCTGATTTTTGGAAAAATGTTGTTCTTAGAGAGCTGGAAAGTGAGCCTAGATGACCTGAAACAGAGAAAATATAATATGAAAAACTCATGTGGCGACATTTTTCGAAGCTTAACTCAATATTAATGTTGCAAAGTGGGAAAGGAGACATTATATGAAGCAGAGCAGGTCCCATTGTTCTCCCGGTGAGCTGCGACATATTTAGCATATTAACATCTGCTTGTAGCGAGGTGTTCAGACTCGTGTGAGGTAGTTCCCGGTCTTTCCGTTTCTTTTTTTTTTTTTTTTAGCCTCCTCTGACTGTGCAGGCTGTCTGTTTGATGGATTGTCTCTATTCTCTCCTTTAGTTCCTCCGTCTCCTCCAGACTGCATACTTCAGGAAATAATTGAAAATGTCTCCTCCCGCT
Organism: Labrus bergylta; assembly: GCF_963930695.1. Taxonomy (NCBI): domain Eukaryota; kingdom Metazoa; phylum Chordata; class Actinopteri; order Labriformes; family Labridae; genus Labrus; species Labrus bergylta. The sequence goes on along the minus strand of NC_089209.1, from coordinate 6,081,454 downwards.
CGCGCACACACGCTGCTTTTTCAACTTTCTTTTAAAAAAAAGGGAACTTCCACTCACCTGCGTTCTGTTTTTTTTTATTTTTTAGGATGACTTTAATGCACGTCTCGGCGGTGTCTTTAGTCTAATATACATCATGCTTCATTCACTGAACTCATTCCAACAACAGCAGGACTTGATGTAGAAACGCAGGAGCTGAAAATATTAACTTTTGTGCTGCATTCAGGAGTCGCTTTTCTTCCCCTTCCCACCAGCTAAGAAGAAAGATAGAGAGAGGGATTGTGCTCAACAGCTTGGACTGAGAAATGATATATTTTTAATAATACAAGAACACCTGAAACACTACATTACTAAGAATAACACACATTCTGATTTTATTGATAACATTGTGTTAAAGTCAGCCGTCTGCGTTGGATGAGTTTTATTGTCTTTACTTGTAGTCAGTGTCAGTGTCAGTAGTGTGAATGGTCAATCTTGATTTATATTGGGCCAGGGCAGACAGACCATGTACAAGAAATAGAAGTTGGTCAAATGTGAGGCAGTGGCCGTCACAGTTGCAACTTCCGTATTTGAATCTGCACCGACTCTCCGGTTCCCAAGCAAAGTTCCTACAGATTGAGCTACTGCCATGCGCCGTTTCAACATTTAACCAATTTCAATTACATATTTTGCAAAATCCCAATAGTTTAGCAATGGAGGAACTCCAGGAACTTACACAAAATTGTCAGTTAACACTTTGTGTTAAACTCATAAGGGTACTGTGGTGGTAAAAATTTCAGCTTTCTTAAAATCGTGTCTGAAGTTGCACCAGGTAGTTCAGACATGTTGAAAGTGTTTTGTCTAATGGGGAACCTCATGCTATATTCTATAATAGAATACAAATAAAACAGAAAGGCAATAGAATAGAGCAGCTTATCTTTATTGTCATTGCACTCCGTGCAACCAAATTGGTTCCCTCTGGTGGGAAGATTACGAGTGGGACACAATTGCAGACGAGAGAGGGTTATCTTCATTCTTCCATGAGTGATAACCACTTAAACTGCAATAAATAGGTAGAGAGAGGAATATCAGAACAATGAAAAATGAAAATAAAACAAACTCCCTTCACTAAAAATGTTTTAAAAATGGAGAGTTTAACTACCCATGTTAAGCAGCTGACTAGAATCTAAACCCAATGGTTGCCAGGCCTGCTTAAAAAGAGAAACACAGGCCTGGACAGCACTAATAATCCACACTAAGAGAAACTAGAAACGATGATAAAAATCCCACAGACAGGTTGCTTCTGCAGATTCAAACACCTCCACATACCAAAAAGAAAACCCTGAATGAAGCGCTCTGATGGTGAGATAATGAGCCCGCACAGAGCGCTGGAAACCGAAGGGTATTTAAGCTTTCCACACCTGATCTTAATCAGGGGCAATTAGACACACACACCTGACCCTGCACTGAGATAATTCTCTCACCAAACTCTGTGAGTGGCAAGAGTGAGCGTCCTCACCACACACTTTATCAGAGACCCATGAAAAAAAACAAAAAAAACAAGTGTGCAATAAAAAAGGCGCAAATGTATGTTGTTGTTGCAGGAAACACACGTTGCATGGGGAGTATGTGTGTGTGTGTGTGTGTGTGTGTGTGTGTGTGTGTGTGTGTGTGTGTGTGTGTGTGTGTGTGTGTGTGTGTGTGTGTGTGTGTGTGTGTATTCGTATTCCACTGTTACCATGATGTGGTCGTTCGGTTTCCTCCCATAGTTTTGTCTTCCTCTTTCCTTTCCTGCGGTCCTCCGTCCTTTTTTCTGATTTATTTTGATTTCCGAAGATTAAATACAAATTGTGCAATTACAGTGAAATCATCCATATCCCTGCAAAAACCAATGCTCATCATAAAACACAGGTGGCACAAGGATTGGAGAAGATTACAGTTTTTTTCCTCTGCCATCTTTTTCGCGTCCTGTCTCTTTAATCATTGCAATCATTCCCTCAGATATCCCTGATATTCTTTCCACATATCTTATGTTTGTCACCTGTCATGTCCATCCTCCATTGTCATTTCTGCTTCACACTGTAATTGTTCTTATCCATGCTTCATTAGGGAGTTTCTGGCTGTTTTTCGTGTCTCAAAAGAGATGGTTGGATCTCAGAAGCTGATTGTGCCTGTCTTTTTGGAGAAACATAAAACATATCAAAAAAGGTCCTTACAACAGAGATAACCACGAGTCACTTTTTGCAGATCTGAGTCTAGTCTCAAGTCTTGTTACATCAATGCCACGGTTTTGCTCTGTCCGTCGGTGTGCACTCTACCCATTATGTTTGTTTCTGGAAGGCGAGCGCAGGGAAATGCAAGGGGAACAGCTGCACAGTTTCACAAGATCACAGGAGAACTACAAAACAAAACAAAAAAAAGAGAAGAGCGAAAATGGGCACCTGATGTTGAAACACAGAGAATTGATTAGAGTTGCAGCAAATAGCACTATAGTGCTGACGCACTGTGGCGAGCACGGACTCTGTGGAAAAGTGCTGCAATGTCAATCCGCCACACCGGCCACTTCTTACTGTTTTGAATTCGATGAACCTGTAGATATACAGAATGGAAAATGAAACAGGTTGATAATAGAACTAAGATCTGAATGATAGAGCCAACGTTTGTGAATGTTGCAAAACCCATCTGGCCCAAGAAGGTTAACTTTTTCTATGCTAGTATTGAATTCAGACTCAATCTTTTTTTTCCTGATTATGGTGGACAGTTGCTTGTGTGGATATAAACTAGTGTTACTGAGGATAACAAGAAGCTATTGCCGGTGCAATAATAACGGTAAGACTCAAGTACAACTTTCCCAAAAAGAGAGTCAAACTCCCTGGATGTGTCGTTCTCGTGCTCTGTGTTCATATGGACGGCCCACAATATCCTTCAGCTTGTCTTTGTTTTACTTAGTGGCTCAAACTTGTTTTGAACATGTCTTTTCAAGTGAACCCGTCCCTCTCCAACTGTTAGCCCTGCTACTGCATGGGCGAAGAGAGACAGCCCTATGTAGCCTAAAAAGGAAAACACATAAAAACCGAATCAACTTTAAGATTCATATTATCGAAATTGATCACAAAATCTTGTTTTTTAGATGTTTATTAACACTGGTCTGATGTCTCTGCCTTACAGAACCTTGCTAGTGAAACAGGAGGGGAGGGTGGGGCTGAGGGATGAAGGGGGAGTGTCTGGAGTGAGCATTGTTTTGGTCGTAAAATCTGCTCTAAAAGTCAAATAGTAAGACTTTCATTATGAAAAAAACAGATGAGACTCACACAACACACCACCAACAGACAGAAAAGCTGCCAAATTGCACTTTCATATTGACAAGTTGTTTACTGCCTTCTGTCTGTGCCAGCAAGCTTTTTTATCAGTTAACAAACTGCAGAGCAGGGGGCTATGAAGGTAAAAAATATATAACATTATATAACAATAATCAGATTTATTGACTGACAGGTGAAGATACATTACCAGGTTGTTGGACACTTTCCTTCACTCTTAGTAGCTCTATCATGATCTTTGATTAATTGCAGGGGAGATGCAAGATGAAGTTGTGGAAACTGGCAGGGAATCATGGGAAGATTGCCACATGCACAAACTCAACACACACACACACACACACACACACACACACACACACACTGCAATTACCTCTCCAGCAGCGAGAGGTAATTGGCATCTATGCTGTATTTGGAACATCATTTCAGAGTTGTTATGGAGGGTTGACTGGAAGCCTGCTGATTATTTCAATCAGTCTTTTCAAACATTGAAGAAAGTGCCGTCCAGTGAAGTGTGATGCTGCTGTCATCTTGTTTATGTTGTGGAGAAGGATGAACATGGGTGGAACATGGAACTTACTGTGAGGGGGGGAGGGGGTCTTTGTTTTGATCAGACCATTATGGTTTTACCAAGTCGAGAAGGAGGACTTAACAAGCTGATCATCACAGTTTTGTGAACAGAGAGAATGCGGCACAACTATACAGACTTAAATATTCAAAATAGTGTAACACCTTCATTTGTGTGGTTTGTTTAGTGTAGCCCTATGTTGCTTTAGGTTGCCTTTTAATATACTTACACCTCTCATGATGCGGGTAAAGAAAAGCCTGATTTATACGTTTTTGTCAGCATAAGCTGTAGCCCTGTTTCTACGGGTAAGCCTTTGCATACAGCCTGACGTGCACCTCCTTAACGAGGCCATTAAGACTCACATTAGACCCGATTGTTTCATACATGCCCGGGGTCAGTTGCTCCCCCTCCTCTCTCCCCAGCTGGTCTACATTACTAACATCATTCTGTACTTGAGTACACATTCTCATACAGCAGGTGGCGGTATGCACATAGCTGGTTTGCAAATTTGCCAAAAAGCAGAAAGAAGAGGAAGTAACCACGACAACCACTCGCGGACTGAGTCCATCCTGCTAACTGTGGATGTGTTTTGTTATTTGTAAAACAACGACCCTCTGCCGGATGCAACAGTTTTTGAAGCAACAGTAGCCATTGAGAATAACGTCATAAAGTGGTCCACTGCCTTGTTTGAGAAGGGATACTTTCACATCTCACGCAGACCGTACTTGTGTAGTCAGGAATCGGGCCCGATTCCGCTTAAAGAGGTGGTCTCGGGCACAGTACCTGAGTACGGTACAGGTATGGTACACTTGTGTTCATACCAATCAAATGCACCAGGCTTTGGGGTCAAACGTTCTCAGATCCAGTCCCGGGTCTCTAGTGTCAAACCACCCTGGGTCACACCTAGTCTTAAGTAATGCACTCTGAAGATCTATTTTTCATTTGGTTTTCAGGGTTTCTGTTGACTCAAGCGGAGATGCAACACTCATGAACTGCAAAATGGAAAGAAACATGGCAAAGAAAGTCCTTCGTATACTGTAAAGAAGGAAAGAAGAGATGCTTTAAAAATGATACAGAGTAGAATTAAGAGCGAGCTTCAAGGTATTTACTGTTGTTACTCACCTCAATGAAACCCCCAAAAGCCTCCTCTCACTCACTGTACTGTTGAATTTGCGAGCCCCGGAGCAAAGGCATCCTCAAAGAAGGTTTTGTCATCCGTCTTCATTCATCTCGAACCGACTCCTGTTAGTGTTCAATTATCTCTCCACAGTTTGTCTCCATTTTACTGGAGGACATTTAAAGGATGGGAGGAGAGAGACGGAGTGACTGAGGGATGTTTAACAGGAAACAAACAGTGAAGGAGAGATGTGGTTTACAGATCTGCTGGTGGAGCTGCAGTATTGATGTAGCCTACCGCCTCTTTCATAAACCAAAACACACGTTTAACTTAGGCCCACTGATAAAACAGTAGTGGTCGGTTCAGTCGATAGCAAAAAAAAAGATTCTTCTGTCACTTTAACACATAGTTATGGGAAAGTTCAAAGGCTCTCGAGTCTGTGTACGTACCTGCGCTTCTAATCCAGTGCTAACGGCACTGCAGGAGCTGCATTTGTCAACAGAGCTAGCTATCATGACATCTTACACCCCCTCCCTCTGAAGGTTGAGTGGTGAGGAATATTTCCGTTACAGCTAACAGTTGTTAAAGCAGCATGTAGTAAAAGTGATAATCAAAAGCATATAATGGTTTTTTTGGCCCAATCAACACCACAACATAACTGAAACTCATCATCAACCCAAACATTCTCTGACACCCTTTGCGACTCTCCGTGTTACCGTGGTTACCAATTACAGACCACTTTTTTGCGTTGGCAGCGCTCACAACCTCAGTTTTTCAGAGTACTTTTCACTTGCGTTTATTGTTGCCAGGTTGCAATAATTGACCTCCAGTCTCCTCAGTTCAGGCGGTTAGGTGTGTTTCAGATAGCTCTGTGTGTATTTATATTTTCTTCAATTAAAGAGAAAACGTAAATGTGATGAAATTGAATCCTGTTCTGGCATGAGCAGCACCTCTGGAACCTGGAAAATGTACCCTTGAAAAAGAATGTCAGATAAGTTTTCCCCTCCGCCATTGTTGTTGACAAAGGTGATATTAGAAGTCCCGCCCCCTTTTTGATTTTGATTGGTCGGGAAGGGAGAAGTGACATTGACGAGCGTGTCAATGTGAGCGCAGGGACCAAAATAACAGCTGCCCCCAGATGTGTTTTTGTGCTCTGGAGCCTAAAAGCTGAAAACGCTAAATTACCGTACTTTTGTTTTGTACGGTTTTGCGTCTGTGGACTCAGGCCCTTAACTGTATGATTTACAATAAAGCGGTTTGAACACCACTGCGGCCCTCCTCTGTGTGTGTAATGGAGGTTCAGGTGTAGCAGCGTGCTAGAGTTACCGTCTCCAGCTCAGAACAGGAGGAACGAGAAGATGACATTTCCCTGCGGTATGTCTGCCCTCCACGGACTCTGTTTCACTCAGATCAGCAGATCAAGAGCTGATCACTTTACATAGGACTATATTGTAACTACTGTAACTACACACAAACACACACACACACAAACAATGAACACACACACCTGAAGCTGGGTTGAGGTCAGACGGAGATATGCCGGAGTCTGCTGCCCATCATAGCTGCATCGATTTCCTTTCTCCTGCGTCAGGCCATCTTGTCAGCGGACTCCTCGGAGCATGGAAGATGAATTATTCACAGGACATTTCTGCCAGGGTCTGTAAATAAATACTTAACTAATATTGGCCCCCACAACCCACAGGTCTCAGCTTACTGCGCAGGGCACCGAGGAAAAAATGAAGATCTGCTCCAAACATACCTTTTTCATTCACCCGTGTCAGTCTGTGAAGCGTTTGATATCTGGCTAATTAGAGGCGACGTTAAAGTGAGATGGTGTTTCCTCAGCTCATACACTGAAGTCAGTGTGTCGTTTACTAAGGAAAAGACTATCACTGCTGGGTTTAAGCACAACTCTGCAACAGTGTGGTTTACAGAATTCACTCTGAGGATCAATGAGAGGGAAATCAAGAGCTATAACCAAAATCACAAACGTAGTTTCAAATGGTAAGAGGCTTCTTCAAAAGTGTATTCAAGGTCATTTCAATCCCATTTTGAGGCCTTTTATGCAGCAAAACCCAGAAAAGAAAGAGATAGCATGAACATACCTTCATCTTAGTGTCTGTGGAGTAGCTCTAATTACACTAATGGACACAGTCTGAATCACATCTCTGCTGTATCTCTCTCTCTCGGAGGGTGTATGTGGAGCTACTGTGAAAATACTACACCAGTGATTTTCTTCAATTTCTGTCTGGAAGATCTCCAATGGGTTTCTGTTTCGCATCGTCGAAAGCATCAACTACATTTGTACGAGGGTCAACTTTTTTTTCTTGACTGACGCTGTGGGGCTGGATTTTGAAATATGCTGACACATAAACCTGAAAGCTGTCAAGCCTGATGTGAAGAAGTTGTTGTCAGAGGGGAAATATCATTTTTTCATCACCCGAGAAAAAAACTGGGGGCCGGATAGGACGCCTGCCGGGGCCAGATGTGGCCCACAGGCCGCCAGTTGATGATCACTGATCTAAAGCATTGATCTGCTCTGCCTCTGGTCACTTCCTGTCAGCACCTGTGCTTCTGATCAGACTTAAAGCTGCTTGTTTGCACTTCCTGTAGTTGTTTCCTTCTCTCTAGATCCTTGCTAGTGTTGTTCTCATTCTCTGATGTACGTTACTTTGGATAGATAATTAAGATAGTAGCTTCTCTCGATCTCTATGGCAATCCTGTGTTTGTCATTTTCCAATCTCAAACTCTTAAACCTCTAACTATTCCACCAAATACGTTTTCCTCCATTTTTATTTCGTTAGCGGTGCATTTTAACTTGTACATTTTGAATTATATCACTCAAAAGTATCAACCTAAATTATTATGTTTTTGTCCTCTAACTGGAACGTTTTTGTTGCTCTAAGTAACATATTTGTTTTGATTTCATTAAGCCTCAGTTATTCATCATTTTGCATAATTTAAGGGAATAGCCAAGTTGATTGACAGGTGTGCCGTCTCACCTCCACCACTTCATCTGCTTCTAGATTGATCAGAAGTTAGATTGAGATAGCATTTCCATCATGGCGACCGCCCAGTGGGTGAAGTCTCTGAGGACGCGTCCATGGTTTATACTGTCTGTGGTCTCTTTACACGTTTTAAGAAGAAGAGAAAAGCCATTCAAGAAATCATTTAGAAGTCAAGGGGAATCCCACCATGCTCTGTCAGCCTCCTCTAAGCAGCAGAAGGATAAATGACAGACTGATTGTTTTAATTGAACAAAGGCCCCGTGCTATAGGCCCTCTCCGCCTCACAGCTCTAATCCTCCGCTGTGAGCAGCAGGTCTTAACCCTGAGCTGTGACTGTCTGTCACTTTATGAGCCTCGCATTAACAAAATGTGCCGTGTGGCGTTTGCTGCCCGTAATGAGGTTTGTAATAAGATCAGGCTGGGTGACACCAGGATCACAGCTCGCTCCCTGTTACTGAGCTCGGGGTTTCTGCTCGTCTTTGATGTGTGTGTGTGTGTGTGTGTGTGTGTGTGTGTGTGTGTGTGTGTGTGTGTGTGTGTGTGTGTGTGTGTGTGTGTGTGTGTGTGTGTACTGACTGAGAAGAAAAGGAGTTAGCCTTGCTCTCCGTCTCACTCAGGCTCTTTTATCATTTAACTGAAGCCACTAAACAGACAGAGAACAAAGAGTCGAGGTTAAATCTGTTAACTCTCTTCAGTGTGAATGTGTTGAGACTGTTGTATCTGCTGGAGTGTGTTTTTTTTTTAATCTCTTCAGTTTTATACTCATGAATTCATCAAAATTTCGGCAACTAAATGTTTAGTTTTCTTTAAGTAAATTGTCAGAAAATATGTCCATCTTGTCCGCCTGATCCACTAACAGATGATCCAAATTATATTAATATATTAAAAGTTTAACTATATATAGTCCCTAATATATATATATATATATATATATATATTTTATTTTTATTTTTTTCAGTGACTTGAAGTGACAGGTGTTTTTATACATGTGAAACAAAATAGAAAACTAATTTCATTTGAAAAAAAACATTGAAACTAAATTGCTCATTAAAATGTGTCAGTTTGACAACAATGCTTATTATAATAAATATTCAAGCATGTCAAAGAAAACAATAAGAGGGAGTAAGACAGACAGATAGGGACAGAGAGAGCGAGAGAGAGAGAGAGGGAGAGAGAGAGACAGAGAGAGAGAGAGAGAGAGAGAGAGAGAGAGAGAGAGAGAGAGAGAGAGAGAGAGCAGTAATTGCTCAGGGGGATTGTTTCCACATTCGGTCACTGCTGAGGAGATTGGTGACATCCACCTTATTGATCAGTGCATTTAACACCAACAGAAACACACACACACACACACACACACACACACACACACACACACACACACACACACACACACACACACACACACACACTGGAACAGTGCTACGTGACCCCGGAGCCCCCACGCTCCTTATTTCAAACCTCGTACGCTTCTATTTTTATTCCTATCCTCTCCTTTTTTTGCTCTCGTCTGTGTCACCACATCTTCATCCGTCCATCTCTTACTTATCTCTTCTTAAAGTTCAACTTTGCAAGCAGATTTTTGTCTTGTTAAAATCCTCTTTACATTCAAATATGATTCATTGGACAAAAAGGCCTGGAATAAACCAGTCTGATTAATTTATTCGGTCTCTTTGTACTCTACCCTCAAAGTAATTCTTCAAAAAGGTCAGGAGCTGTTTGCACAAAGATAACAATGTAAAGCATTGATATTGCTGGGACTGATGATGATGATATAGTTAATGTTCAGGATGCTGATTAGATTTGTCATGAGAAGGTGTCAATCATGTTGTTGATGATAACACTTCTTTTTTTTTTAACTTTGCGTTGCCTCCGTTCTTGAAAATGAAGCCGCTGCAGAAGTGCAAAATCCTGCAGTTTGTGCAATGTCTGTCCAGGAAATATAATTAAAAGATGCAAATCATGTTTCAGGAATAGGACAGGATGATTTGTGATGTAGAGTAAGAGAAAAGAGGACAAAAACAAAAGGAAGCAACATTTGAGAGATTACAGGAAAGATTGTGCTGTAGTGTTTCTGTCCTGAAGCTTTTTCTGTTTGGTGACACATTTGCCCCTTCTTTATTGTTTGCCCTGTCTGACTTCTCACAGCAGGCTTTTATTAAGAGGACGCCTCAGGACAGAAAGAGGAAAAAAAACACAAAAATAAAGAATGTCTTTTAACACTTTCACCATCAGGGTCTTCTCCGGGTTTGAAGGCAACATAACCAATCTTATTAAATGTAAACGTAATTATGTAAATGCTTAATATTCCAACAACAGTGATATATCTGTTGACTACTGTTGATACATTTCGGGCTCTTACAATCCTTCGTCCATCTTAGTACAGTGTATGGTTCATAAAATGATCGGAAAGTTAGGTTGAGCTAGCATTTTCAAAATTGCAAGCACCATTGTTGGACCTCTTAACACCTCTTCAGAAACCAATGGGCTTCATCTCTGAGACTATACGTCCATGTTTCATACAGTCTGTGGTCAGAATCTGACATTAATGGTGAGATGTAATGTGAGTAAGTGAGGGGGAGTCACCGGACTCTGCGGTGTTGCTTTAATCACATCGACGGCGCTGTCAGTGAGACATGCAGAGCTCTCGTGTGTGATATGCAGATGTAATGACACACACTGACTGCATGTCTGTCTCTGCTCCCCCCCCCCCGAGGTTTTGCAAACCCTCCTTATGTATTAATGACTCGTCGATAAAGAAATATCCCATTACACAACCACCTCCCTCCCCATCTTTAACCTTGATGCCGATCTCTGTTTGTGTGTCTGCCCTCTGTCATCGCTTTTCTATTATTTACCACGCAGCTCTGTCTGTGCGAGGCCAGCAATCGCTTCTAGGTAAACAACCGCGGCCAATGACACCAGTGACCCTCACACACACACACACACACACACACACACACACACACACCTTATAACCTCATCCCTCGTCCGACCACATCTCATTTCCGATCGATATGTTTTAAGCGAAGCTCCATCCCTCCAAAACAAACTCTGCCCGCTCGGGCTGGTGTGTGTTTGTTTATTTTATGGGGGACATTCAGGTGTCATTTTCAGCGTGGGTCCGGTTTGCCCTTTAGGTTGTCTGCAGGCGACAGTGAGATAGATCCATCATCCATATCTCTTTGACACCTCAGCCTGCCAGGATCACTCTCACTGACGCTGAATTAGCTGCTCTGGTGAGGGAGACAGGAGGAGGGAGGGGGTTCGTATACACATGTGCAAATATTATCAAAGCCTCTGGATGTTTGTCTGGAAATAGTCCAAATGGATATTGATATCAAGATTGAGTCTTTTATTAATCATTTCCAAAATCTGAGTAAAAACAACGTAACTTTAAATAAGCAGCTCGTTGTTGATCACGTTTGGATTGATTTCCTCCCCTGCTCATCACATCACATCGTCGCTTTGACTCACAAAGGTATCTTTAGTTTTTACTCCTTTTTATGCTTGGAACTTCTACATGAAGTAAAACCTTTTTTTCGTCATCTGTATGTTTTAGCAAAACAATAAAAAAACATGCTGCTTTTGAAAAATGCAGATTTATTCAGGAAAAACAGACTTTTAATCAATTTCATTTTCAAGATTCATCAATCAATGAATGTCAATGCATCACATTTTTAAGAAGGTGTATATATTTTTTTTATCATGAAAAGCAAGTAGCATTTTTTATTGATATCAGTACAAAGCTCCAGCGTGGTCTCTCTCTCTCTATTGAACAGGGGGCTGATCTGGTACGAAAACAATCGAACGTTTGTCCAGCTCCTGCTGGTCCATCTTTCCATGCCTGTGCACCAACCTGGTAACAGAATGAAGTAATACAGCAAAGTATAAGTAAAGTTTATTTATATAGCACATGCTTAAATGTAGACAACAAACGACAAGTGACAAAAACGTTACACAATAAAAACACAAGATGAAAACATGATTTAAAATGAGACAGCAACACAGAAAGTGGAAGTCGGGTAAATACTGAATTAGGAAATTTAAAGTATATAAATGTTTTTAATAAAAAGGAACTGGATCAACTGTAACATAGAGAACAAACTGTGTTTGAATGTTGTGATACTTTACAAGAGAAAGTCTGATGCAAAGCAATGAACCTACTGATACTGTAACTTGAACATTTATTTCACCAGGTGTAGTAAAAACAATTTCTTACCCATGGATCAGCTTGCCAACTAAAAACAAAAGAAAAGAGTTGAAAATTACTACACTAAATCTTCTGTAATTTTAACTTGACATGACATATATAGATGTAGTGACAGTAAAACATGAACTATTGTTGAACAGGACCAGCAGCAGAGTAAAAAAACATACTGAATGTCTGAGTTAAGACTTTTAGGAAATAAAAGAAAACAAACATTGGTGTTATGGATATATCTTTTTGGATTTTAAAATAGTGACTCACATATAGCAGATGTAAATATCAGCTTCATAAATAACTAAATTTGGTTTTCTGTTTTTGCTTTATATTGAATTGATTTTATTTATTCAATAGGGACATTGTAATTTTACATAGTTTCAATACAAAGCATGAAACAGATGTGCTAGACAGAGAGTTTAGAGCTAATTTCCAACCCTAGTTGGGCCTTGGCTAAACAAACAGAGCGAAAATGTACAATATTTAATCACATTATCCTCACAACTCTATATGAGGATACATTAAAATACATAAAAAAACAATGCGACAATATGACAGTACAAATTTCTATAAACCAATTTAAATTACAGATTTAAATAAAACAGACTGGATGCAACCAGGACATCCAGAAATAATGTCTGATGCAGTTTGTTTTTGTGACATGTTTTGGAAATCCTAACCCTTCCTTAGCGTGCAGGTAGCCTAGTGTTTAGTGCGCGCCCAATGTGTGCATGGCCTACAAGCGCACAGCCAAAGTTCAAATCCAACCTGTGGCTAATATCCTGCCTGTCATTCCCCACTCTCTCTCTCTCTCCCTGGTTTCTGACTCCACTGTCCTATCTCTATTATAAAGGCATAAAAAGCCAAAAGATTAAACTTTCAAATATAAAAATATATATACTGTAAATGGAAAATAATTTTTACTATTAAAAGGCCACATGATTCAGTAACTGTACCGCGAAGGACTCCGTGTATCAGGTGTCCAATGAAGCCCTCTCCAGGTTCAGCCATGAGGACGACCAGCGTCAACACGAGAAACATCATAATGAACTTCATCCTGAAAGAAAGAACAGGAAAAAGAGTTGTTGTGTTATCATTATCATACGTGCACAGTCTTGTTGACGGGATAAAATGTAATCCTGACCTCTTCAGTGATTCAAAGTCAAGACAAAAGGTTCTCAATCAGAGCAGTGAGGGATGAAGAGTAACTGATACGACGATGAACCTCTCTTAATATACCGAGGACTGAATTCATGGAGGGGATTGCAGTTCTGCATCTGAACAGATGGTATCGCTTTAATCCAAACCACCAAACCGAAGTCCGGTCAGAGACGAGCCTGTTGTCTCATCACTTCCTCATATTCGAGGTTTAAAGTTGTGAGTCTGATAAAATGACGCTTAGCCATGGAGTCTAAAAGTTGATTGTGTTTCATGACACAGTATCAAGCAGATTTGTCTCTCAAGGTAAAATGTGTTTCCTGTGTTTGAATGTGAGCTGCACTTTTATGCAGATGTATTTCTGTAAAGACAAATCTTTGCGAGATGACCACCAATGGGAGCTGATGTGTCATTAGCGCGGATAGTGTTCCACCTGTACTTTTATTGTCTACTGTTTCTCCTGTACGCAGCAAAGCCTGCTGAAACGTAATCGGTCGATACAGCTCAGACTAGGAATGTACAACAAACATAAATCCAAACACTTCCCATGCTGGAAATCCAGACCGCAGAGAATCTGTAAATAGAGATCCTCTTCTTGGTCCCTGTTCCTTACTAATCTATGCGTTGTGTATTTAAACTAACATGGATCATATCCGAGGTCGGGTCGCGGTGGCAAGTCAACCCAGACTTCCCTCTCCCCAGCAACGTCTTTCAGCTCCTCCTGGAGGATTCCGAGGCGTTCCCAGGCCAGACAGGATTGTTAATTCCTTCAGTGAACTCTGGGTCTATACCCCGGGTTTCCTCCAAGTTGGGCGTGCCTGGAAAACCTCCAAAGGGAGGCGTCTAGGAAGCTTCCTAATCAGATGCCTGAACCACCTCAGTCCTTTTGATGCAGACTCCGAGCTCCCCCAGAGTGTCTGAGTTCCTCTCCCTATTTTTAAGGCTGAGCCCAGCCGCCCTCCAGAGGAAAATCAATTTCTGCCGCTTGTATCCATGATTTTATTCTTTCAGTCACTACCCATAGATCATGACCATGTAGGCGCTGGTTGGAATGAAGATCAAGCGGTAAATCGAGGGCTGAGCCAATCATCCCGTCAATCTCACGGTCCATCGTACCCTAACTCATGAACAAGACCCCGAGATACTTCAACTCCTTCACTAGGGGCAAAGACCTCCATCCCCACCTGATGGAGCAATCCACTGGTTTCCAGTAGAGAACCATGACGTTGGATTTGGAGGTGTCGACCATCATCCCAGGCACTTCTTACTTTTCAGATTAAGCAAATATTTTCCAAGGAAAGAATTGGATCTCATAGGGCTTTGATTGGAGTTTGAAGTTAAACACAAAACTGATTATTCTTTATTAAATGCCAAGACGTTTTTTTGCATTTTCAAGTGTAAAACAACCAAATACCTGCCTAACTCTTTACTCTACATATCTGAATTTAAACAAGAAGAAACATCTCATGAAGTTATCTCAGTATGTTGTTGAGTTAGATTAAGGTCAGAGAGAAGACTTCTTGGACCGGGATGATTGTGTGGAAACATTTTTTGTACTTCACTTTAGTTATTCTCAGCATTTGATCTAACTTTCTTTAGTTGTTCTTTCTATAAAAAGAATTAAGGATGTGAGTTGCTGCACCAAAACTAGTTTTTGAATGGAAAAACCAAATCAATCGATACAGTTTAGTATCGTGATATTTTGTGTGGCGACTTTATATCGTCTCATGGAAGCCAAGTATCAATATTTTTACGATGAGATTTTTGATATGCTTTTTAAAAATTTTAACTGCTGAAGGGGGTTGCACAATTCATTTTGAACAAGTTGCATTATTCAGAATTTCTGTTAAAGTTCAATTAGACTGAAATACAAATAAAAAGACTGAAGTGAGATGAACAGACTGAGAATTATTTCTATTTTGACAAAACAGTTCTTGATTTAGTTTAGTGTAGTGGACATAATATTCAATTCTCAGCATTTCGCAAAATGTTAAAAAGTCGCAATAGAATCGTATTGTGTCTCGAGTATCGCTATAATATTGCATCGTGGGGACTCTGCTGATTCCCACCCCTAATGGACACCCGAGTTAATAGTTCAACATTTTTGTCGTTTCTCGCACCGCACAGTCATCTCTTTTGGCATTGTTCCCCTCAACGTGTTTGTCATGTCGACTTTTGACAACACAATTGAGGAATTTGATCTAATGTGAAAAACATTGAAATGATCGTCACCATGCTGTTCCTATGAGGCCGGGGTCGGCACATCTTACTCTTGTAGTACATCGATGTCGTGAGTGTGTTTACCAAAGTCACTCGTGTGTGTTTCTGCGGTTAATTTGAACAGAATGGGGCAATGACAGTGCAATGTTGTTACTCTATCAGTGTTAACAGCTTGATTATAATCTTATCACTTCCTCAGGCTCTAGTTCCTCTTCTCTCCACACTTAGAGGACCAAACGATGAGAAAATTCACAGACAGATAAGAGGAATGGGGAAGTGTTTGTTTCTGGTTAGACCGTTTCATCATTATTTATGTAGCTTCATAGCATTCTTAGTACTTCTAAGATTACTCTGGGGAGAAAGACACAAGTACTTGTGTTTGCAGTGTTACTCTTTAAACGTTCAGTTCTGTTTCATCATTGGGGTCCATTGCTGTGGTTCATTTCTTCAACACATTTTTATTGAAATCTTCAGGACTGCTTTGGCAAAGGAACAAAAGAGTTCAAAGGTGGAAAGAATCCCACTGGACGTCTTCTGTTGGAGATTTCATAGTTAAAGCTTCTCTCCACTCAGATTTAAAATCACATTTTTTAAATAGGTTTCCTCTGTATTCCAATCATGCTAACAAAAAGCAAAACTATTATATTTACCTTACTGACATAAAACATTCGTTATCCAGCTCCCTTGCATTTATTTATGTCAACCTTTTTGTGGTTGTTTTTCTTCATTGTTTTCACATCCCACTTTTGATCACCAATTATATTTTTTACTTTAAACATGATATCAGCCCTGGGGTTGATTCTGGTGGTTCCCATGTGTGGAGGCTGCGGTCCTCCAGGCAGGCGGCCCGGGTTCGGGTCCGGCCTGCGGCTCCCTTTTCACAATGTCATTCCCCCCTCTCTCTCTCTCTCTCTCTCTCTCTCTCTCTCTCTCTCTCTCGCTCTCTCTCTCTCTCTCTCTCTCTCTCTCTCTCTCTCTCAGAATCTGGGCTTATGTTGGCTCAGAGGAAAGAACCCATGACTTTCCGTTCATGCAAGAGCAGATTTTCTCTCCACACAAACATTGACTCAGCAAAAATTCATATACAATTCTTTGCACTTTAATATCTTTCTTTGACACTGGCATGTTGATCAGTGTATTCCCTCTTTTGTTCTTTACTATTCACACACACTTATTGAAACATTTCAAGTTAAAAAGTGAGAATCGCAAGAGTGCAAGTTTATGTTTCTGTAAAAGTGAACTTGATCTCTGTTGTTGTTTTGAAGTTGATGGCTCTCTTTTTGGTTCCGATACTGTGACAGTTGAAATAAAGGCATGTTCATGTTTTCTCCTGTGCCTCATGTGAAGTGCTGAAAACTAACACAAAACAGGGTCTCTGGATAATCCTGACACACCAACAGTAAGGAGTCACGAGCTGAGGGTCTGAGGTTGATCCCGGTCCAAGCCCCCTCTCTGCTGTCTCACAGAACTCAGTCAGCTCTGACTGCGTCTTTAAACTCTCGGAGGGATCCAAATACAACCGCGTCAGCTGAAACAGACTCACTCAGCCATGTTCTGTTCTCTGCACTTTGTGTTTTTCATACTTTTGTAAAACCAAGGTTTGACTGCTACTGCTGGATTTGGAGCATGGTTGGTTAGAGCAACGGAAATAACCGAATTTCCCCCTTTAAGACCAAAGAAAGTTGTAAACATTGCACACTCATTGTCTCGTCTTTTATACGACAAAACAGTAATGATCATACACACACACTCCCCTGTGCTCATTACATTTGGAGCTGCCACTCCGCCTCCTGCTTTGAGGGTCCTGATGCCACTCAATGGCTGTTGAATAATGACCCCGAGACACCCAGCTTTAGCCTGATCCCTCCTTGAAAGCTTTCCTTCCTCTTATTCAATCCCTCTTTAAACCCTCGCTGGAGACTTGATGAGTGCCAGGTAACACACACACACACACAATCACACACACACACACTCTCACACACACCTGGATTAATGCTGCCAGACTGGAGAGGCCCGAGCCAAGAACACCCTGGAACTGAATTATGACACGAGGCTTCAAGGAAATCCAGATGTACGATTCAAACAAGGATTTGACTGCGTAGAGGGGCATTGATTAAAGGATGAGAACTCCTTTAGAGTTGACATTTATCAAATTATTTCCTTTTTTTATGTTTAAACTGGAGTCTTGGAAATGTTAAAAAGACATCTGACACTGCAGTATTTTGACTAATACACAAAAAATGACTCGGGGGTTGCAATTGAGAAGGTGCCAGGTGCGTACCTTAGACTGTATAAATGATGGACTTAGCTACAGTGAGATCACCCATCTTCTTGACACTAAATGAAACCTCGAGTTCAGAATTTGGTGCCTCCATGTTAGTTTATAGGAGCCAGAAGTGAACATACTTAGAGGAGAGGGGCTGGTGGGGAGTAAGGGCTGATATGAGGAGGGAAGCACGAGGAATAGATTCTCATATTATACATTCAAAAAATGTGTAAAATGTTAGAAAAGGTGTATTATTTAGCCTGAGCAGACTCAAACATCTCTTACTCTGATTTTTTTTTACCTCCCCTCGTCTCTGGTCTTGATTTTCTTCACCGGCTCAATGTCTTGCTAATGACAGACTCAAACAGCTACAGTGTCAGCCATGGGCACGTCTAATGGAGGTTTTAGAATAATCTGCTGCTTCCTTAAATTGTCATGCATCATAAGCATCAGAACAGAAAAGTTCACTCCAGCACAAGCTATATCCATTCACTAAACCCCCTGTATCTAATGTTTAAAGTCACTTATAGCCGACTACATTACAAGGAAAGAAACGTGTAATGACTGGTGAGTGACAGGATGTAAGGTGAGACAAAATGATTAGAGGTAACATTTTATTTTATTCTCCATACTCTATCAAATGTTCATTTTCTCCAGAATTGCAGAGTTTAAGGACTTTGCTTCATCGGCTTCCTTCAACGACTTGAATTTGTGTTTATGTTTTGGAAAATTTAAATTCTGGTAAAAGTAGCAAAACATCTAAAGGAAAACATTCAATAGACATTTGCTAAATATGCAATTTTTTTTACATTTGAACCTTCTTCATGACCTCCACTTTGACTTCACAAAACTGGCAACCCAAGACATCTAAAACACATACAGTACAGATTTTCAATAAAATTAAAAGTAATAATTGTTCTATTGTGTTATAAGTAAACATTCATTTTCGATCACATTTAGTCTTTTTCATGTTTATTATTGTGGAAGAATAGCTGGCATGACATTTTGGCACAATGGATGGCAGAAGGAGACTCTGCAAGTTTCTTGTTTGGCTATGGCCAAAATTTCAGACGACCCCATTTGAATTCCATGCGTACGGTGAGGACCCAGAAGGTTGGGAAAGCCTGGTCTAGTTTGTGATATTGTTAAATATTCTATGAATTCACATCGTAAAGGCTCCTTCAAGAGGAGAATGTAGGCATTCATTTGATTTATCTACAAGCACCAAAAACAGCACTCAAAATAAACGAGGATTTAGATATCTTCCAGGTAGCACAGTTTTAAAAGTTCTTCATTATCCTGCAAGTTTAAAATATCAGACTTTGTTTGGTTATTTAGCTGAAGCCTCTTTGAAATTCATCTCAAAGCCTAAAATCAGTCTTTAACGTGTGAGGATGTCCACCTTAAATGAGGAAGAATCAATCAGGGGGTAGAGCCTTTAATGTGGCGTAAACTTCTTGGCAGACTGAGTGAAGAAAGGCATGTGTCTTTGATTTTGTCAGCATGTTAGAGTTGAACTGAGGCATTTAGAAAACTACAGACCAATATAAAACCCATTTTAGGTCCTGATATTTAAAAACATCAATCTTAGAATTCAGTCCCCTTTTTATACTTTATTCCTTCAGGTGTTTGGTTCCTTTCCAATTTCAAAATGTTTGCATGACTTTCTGTTTTCTTTCTGGCTCAAGTTCAGTTACATTTCCAAAAGCAGTTTTTGTGATGACGTCAGTGTCAAAGTCAGAGACTCATTTCTTGGAAATAAAGAAGGGCTGAAATGAGGAGGGAGGCACGAGGAATGGATTCTCAACGCCGCGGCAGAAAAGTCCCAGCCTGCTCCTCGGGCTTATGTTGGAACACACACACACACACACACACACACACACACACACACACACACACACACACACACACGCACTGAAGCTCTACCTCATCATTGCCACGGAGCATGGAAGATGAAAAACCCATGAGTGTACGCATTTTGATTCTTAAATCAACAGTGTTTTGATTTTGGTTTTGCTACAGCAGAGCGTGAAGCAGCTTATTATCTGCTTCATTACTGGCAGGAGAACAGTGACGCGCCTGTGTGTGTGTGAGTGTGTGTGTGTGTGTGAGCTAGTGTGCGTGTTCTTTTTTATCTAGAAGTGTATATGAGCCGACAAGTTAACCAAGCCCGTGTCACATTCTTCACGAGAAACTCATTCAGCTTTTCATTCCACACATGTGGCTGCAGGAAAATCTTAACTCAAGTAAACTGAAAGTCACCGAAACACCTGCAGTAACTTCATAAAACTCTTTTTACTGTGCAGAGGTTACGGGAAGACATGTACGTCTCTTCATCATTAGCAAAGCATCAAGGTGGATGCTTCTTGTTGGGTGGAAATGTGTTCTGGCCTTTCTGTCAGTTTGAAATATAACATTTCAACAGTTTCAGATGCTGAAATAAGAAGATCCAATCTCTTTTAATGTTTGTAAATGTTCCTTCAACCTCCTGCTGGCAGCCTGGCAGCTTAGCTTAGCTTAGCACAATAACTTCAACTATGTTTGACTCCGTTCAAAGATATCAAGGCTCACTTGCAAACAGATTACCAACCACTCACACATACTCCGTTTTGCTCGGTTGGACGGCGCGCGCCCATCACCACTGGATCTGTTTCTGGAACGATCAGCTGTACACACATCACAGGAGAACTACAAGATCACATGTGAGTAAAGAGTAAAAACGTGCTAACAACATGTTCCTTTGTGTTTCTTGTTCATTCAGTGATTGTTTTGACATCATGTTGATGAAGTGATGAAAAACACGATCGCGAGTCTGTGCATTGTGTTTTATTTTGAAATTCACCGGACGCTCTGTGTGTTTCCTTGTTTGACTTCCTGTCCGGGTTGTCATATTCTGTCTAGCTTGACGCTAACCTGCAGCGTATACTCCGCCGAAGATAGACTGGCAGGGTATTTGAAACGCAGCAGAGCGTAGTGGCCCCCTGGTGGCACGCTCTGGAGACGGACCGCAGCGCGCGCTGTGTGAACACTATGAATGACTAGAGTGGCAGCTAAGTACGGCTAGGACTCTGACCCAGGACCAGCGGAAACTCAGACTGCTATACAGACTCGTACACATTGTGTGCTGTCTCTTCAGTCGATTTGATGTTCTCGTAACTCAAGTTGCTGCTATACTTTTCATCCACAGAGCTCTTTGGTGGATGCAACAGTGGGATTTGTAGTTTTAAGTTCAACTTTGAACAAAATCAACTTTGAAGAAAGCTGATTTTGTTTAGATACAGCTCGTTTCAGAGATAATCACGCTGGTGTAGTGTGGACGGTGTCCCAGCACGGGAGAGAAAGCTGCATTTTAAGAATGTTGAACAACTCTCATTTCAAGTTTAATGTCTCGTTATAAAAAGAGTTTTTAGATCAAACTCACATGGAGGTATTTGAAGGATCGTCACGTTCTGTATGAAAAACAAACCAACACTGAAGAAGTGAGTGTTTGGAGGGATATGAAGCAGGGAATTAGAGGGCCATCTTGGAGTTGTTGTTGTTTACTGACTTCTTGCATTGCGACTGTGTGTGTGTTTTTGTGTGGCGACAAATGAAGGACCCCCGCATGACTTCACTCAGAGTTTTCTTGTCTGAATCTGATCTTCAGAGATCTTTGGTGGCAGATTGGACGGCTGCCTTTGTTCACATTACAACCCTAATTAGGCTGAGCATTGTGTGTGAGAAATACGAGAGCAGTTCAGTGCACACATGCGTATATATGTGTGTGTGTGTTTGTGTTTTGTGTGTGACTGGGATATTGAGAGTGACAGCTAAATGCTGCCACCAGCACGCTCTGCTTGTTTTGCTTCAGACCAGCCGAGTGAGCTGCTGGCTGCACGCCAAATGGAAAACACACACTCAGTTTTGTACTTGTGAAGACTCTCACTGATGTAACTCTGTTATGTTCTGTTAAAGGCTCTTTCCCTCTTGAGGTGGCCTCAACCTTACTTCATAGAGTGGATAAAACAGGACGTTGTCTCTGAGTGGGCTTTCTAAACAACAAAGATGGCGGCCGCCTTATTGGAAATCCTGTCTCAAATTAATTTCCAGCGAATTGAGAAGCAGGCAAAGAGGTGGAGTTTAGGCGGGTGGCAGGAATATATCGTTTACTGAAAACGCCCATGAAGCTAGCATTTTTCAAATGATGAAAACAACACTAACAAAGCCAGAAGTTTAAAATCAGCGAGGGGTTTAGCTAAACAGAAGCCCCGCCTCCTAGCAAACAGCTACAACACGCCTGACTGTCAGTCAAAAGAGCAATAGCCCTTTTTTTATACAAAAGTGTTAGCCTTAATGTTATTGAGGTGCTGCCACCAGCACGCTCTGCTGATCGCCATGTTTTGCTTCAGACCGGCCGAGTGAACTGCTGACTGCCCGCCAAATGGAAAACACACACTCGACCCCAATGTCCACGTACTCCGTGCATGCCGCGGTCCATCAGCGCCACGGTTTTGCTAAAGAGAAGCCCAGCCTCCTGGCAAATAGCTAATCAAAATGTATTATTTGTAAAAAAAAAAAAAAAAACAATCAAATGAAAATAAACAGAATCCCCATATAGTTATTATCAATATTAAATGATTATGCTTATGAGCTTTTATTGTAAACATGTTTAACTCTGCTGTGAAAATGGGCATTTAAATACAGACATAATTGGGATTCCTTGGTTTTTGGGGGAAGCCTCAAGTGGACAATTGAGGAACTGCAGTTTCCCCCTTGAGGCTGAAACCAGGAGTGATTTTTTCACACTAAGAAGTACCTCCTTGGAAACATCCTGACATGCTTTGCATTTGTGTTTTTTTAAATCAAAAATAAACTGAATTATTTCACCTCAACACAGAAGAATGTCAGGTAAGCATGGAGAGGAAAGGAGTGAAAATCCCATCTGCAATGTTCAGCATCATGTAGACACAGACTGTCACCGTTTAGAAACAAGAATATTGTTTTCCAGCTGCAGTGTACACTTTAGGGTGAATCACAGCACGCCATTTAAGAGAGATGAAAGAGTATGAATCACTTTTAAATTCGAGGCTTAGACACTGATTTGTGTTTGCCGGTGTGATTTCACAAAATGGGATTCTGTCCTTGTCTGGCTCTGTGGGACGCCGTCATAGTTGAAGCTAGAGGCAGCACATGAACAGGCCACCCATCGCCACCTGCGTGTGTGTGTGTGTGTTGGTGCTTCTGTTGGAATATTAAAGTTCTTCCCCGCTGAATGGCAGGCGTATCAAAACCAGTGTCTGCCAGCAAAGCCTGTGGCACTCACACACTAACAAGCGCATACTTATATATAACTCAAAACACATGAGTGCTTATAGCCTCATAGCACCCAGGGCAAGTTGATGTTATTTTGATGTTTTTACTCTAAACTGTCTTTAAATACTTTGGTATGCAGACAGCTCGGCTCGTGGCTCTCTCTGTTGTTAGCCTGAAGCGAAACACGCAGCTCAGCCACCTGGCTGTTAAGTGACTGTAACAACCCTCTGGATGCAGCTTTAGCGTGCCACTGTGTGACAAAATCTAAAAAAACAGACTTCAGCGACTATGTGTTATCTTCTTTTGACTTTTTGTCGTCACAAAGAAAGGATGGGTCTCACTATTTTCGCCAATGAAAAAGTCATGTAGAGGCACCGTGAAAATATGAGAATTATAAGCCAGGTTTTAAAGCAGAAACTTAAATGTTTACAGCCTGGTTCAAAAACAAAAAAATTGGTCTGATTATCTTTTTGTCTCAATTGGCACTCATTGTACTGGGCTGAATTGTTTAATAACTCATCATATTGACTTTAGGATAAGCGATATTCACAATGAGGTGCGTAGCTGACCGGATTGACAGGTGGCTGAAAATTATTTTTTTTTAATTTTTTAAAAAGAAAATATTTATTTAAACTCCTCGCTCCGATGTCCAGAACAATGTTAGCCTAGCTTAGCATAAAGACTGAAAGAAGGGGAAACTGTTTGCCTAGCTTAGCATAAAGACTGTTAGCCTAGCTTAGCATAAAGACTGGAAGCAGGGGGAAACTGTTAGCCTAGCTTAGCATAAAGACTGTTAGCCTAGCTTAGCATAAAGACTGGAAGCAGGGGGAAACTGTTAGCCTAGCTTAGCATAAAGACTGTTTATCAGAGGCTTAAAACCTGCCTTAGCTTCAGCTCTCAGACTGTGGTCATGTTAACTACGTCCATCAATATTTAAAGTCTGGTCTGACTCATGAAACCATATAAACCACTTTCTAGTGAAACTTCTCTCAGTCTGTATACGAAGCATCAGACTCCAACAGAACTTTTGCTTTAAAGTGAACCCAGAAACAGATACCTAGTGCGACATATTTAGAATCCATAAGGCCACAGACCAAACAGCAGTATTCAAAAAGTTGTACTTCAATAGATTCAAACTTATGACAACTTGTTTGTTGTCATGCATACAAACTTTATTTTAAAAAACAGTCGCCCTGCTGAGAGAGGAATCAAGAAATGGAATTTACAAAACACATCATATCCTCTTGTGAACGCTAAAAAACACTTCTTTTTTTCCTGCACTGAGACGCAGCTTAAAATATTTAATATCTGGCTCTGTGTGCTTCTTTATTTTTGAACAACAAACACCATAAAAGTTCAGATTCAGGCTCTTTGTTTTCCATCACAAGGCGATGGAAATTTGTCTCCGGCAGAGCTCATAAATAAATATAAAACACACACACTGCAGACAGCCTGCCCGAGCTGACGTGTATGCATCAAATATTGTTCATAAAACAAGACGTACGGATTGTTGAATTCATCCATTTCACATCGGGAGGTAGAGGGAGAGCACCTCACTCTCTCTACCGTTAAACCTTTTTTTTTTTTTTCTCTGCAGTGTGTTTTCTCCCTGAGGTGACTGTCTCTTGCCCTAACACAGCGTAAGTCACAGCACTAAGTGTGTGTCGCCATGGCTCAGTGGAAGTGTGACTAATGCGCTGTACGTGACTCCTTGCTCTGTAGAGTTCTCCCTTCTTTGCCATCCAGCCTCTGCTCTAATCCCTCAGATTGTCTTCTTCTTCCTCTTGTAATCCTACTTTCTCATCCTCATTTTATTGGCCAAAACTTCATTGGCTTCTCTTCGGTCATGATATTCAATCTATAGGTATACGTCCTATAAGTGCCTTATATTATGTCTGTGCTTCCCTTGTGTCCTTTCCTTGCTTCATAGTCCCTCACATGTAAGGAGAGGTGCAAGGAAATGGAGAGAGGAAATTGGGAATTTTCTTTAAGAGACACGAGACATCCCTTTTTTCCAGTCGTGTCACATGATGCAACGTCTGTTTTTGGCATGATATCCAATAGTGTGGTGTGTCAGTTAATGAAAGACTTCTCTGCAGGCTTTCTCTTGTAAATCTTGGCTCAAGATTTCAGTCCTTGATCTTTACTTCTTGGCTCAGAACTATGAGCTTTGTGACTCTCCCAAGCGGAGACCTCAGGTGTTGAAAATTGAAGCCAATGAAGAAGTGTAGAAAACCTTCAGTGTCCAATTGAAGCTCGCTCCAAAAATCAAGCAATAACCTTTAGATCCTGTATTAAAACACCAATTTTAACAGCAAGGTTTATTCGCAGTGTTGGGGGATTGAACAACACCAACCATAATCCTGGAGTGCCAAAGAGACGTTGCCATGGAAATACCATCGCCGCAGCAAACTTCGGCTGCCTGCTATTTCTTAAACTCACGGAGGTTCAGCACACTATATATATAAAAACTACAATATATTACAAGATCATTATTAACAACATAAACACTACCATACTTGCAATGGATTGTGGGATGTGTAGTTCCTTCATGACAAAAAATATGTAAAAAATTAGATTTGCACCTTTGCATTTTTCTCTGTTTTCCAATCGTGGTTTTTTTGGGTAAAGGCAAATGTAAAAAATAAAAAAGACTTGGATTTATTCTATGAACTGTTTTTTTTTTATTACTGCAAATTCTAATAATACCTGCACCGTTCTGCACTTGACAAAACGCAGATTTGTTGCCTTACTCCACGAGACATTTTTTCCTGACCTGGTTGATGTTTTTCTTTGTCGTCCAATAAGCATATGTTTGCACTCTAATGTGAAGAGGAAACGACTGCACAGGCTTTGCTGTTCCTTTTTTGACCCATTACTTAAACGATGAGATCAGAGGTACATCTTACATGATCCTCCACCCTAGTCTGATGTGTCATTCTTTTTGATGCAGAAAAAAAAAAGAAAGTGTAGCTTGTTTGTCTTGCTTTAATCCTGGTCCCTCTCTCTCACGCACAAGACAAGAGAGCAGAATCCTGTTTGTTCATATCAGAGAGGATGGCAACTCCGTTTTTGTGGTTGCATCAGAGGAGTGATGTAACGACGAGTGTAAAACAAGAGATCAACAGTTTTTGTTGTATGATTAATCTGTTGAGAGTAGTTTGATCAAATATGTGTGTAGGCCTCTTTGTAGCTGTCAGGGGAGATCTCAGACTGTGAAAACTTTTATATCTGTAAACCAAAACGGTTTCATTTAGTCCTTGTAAGATCTCAGACCTCTAAGGTAACTTAAATTAAAAAAACCTGAAATAATTCAAGACACTGGAAATTGACCTCTGTCTGAAAGCTAACTTTTCAGCACTAATTTCAAGCACAAGCTCCTGAAGTTTTTCTTTATTCATCCCTATTGTTTGGTTTATTACTAAAGGTGGAACATAAAGCTCTCCAAAGTAAGCCCACTTGCAACCAAAGTTAACCCAACCCACCCAAAAAATCTTGTCATTTGTCTTTTCCATTTATCCATCCATTTCCTCCCGCTTATCAACTGTTGGGTCGCGATGGAAACAGGCAAAGTAAGTCAGTCCAGACTTACCTCTTCAGAGCAACGTTTTCCAGATGCTCCTGGGGAATTCCGAGGCATTCCTTCCGAGGCGTTCCCAGCCCGGATGAGATATTTAATCCCTCCAGAGTGCGCTAAGTCTTCCCTGTGGGTTTCCTCTGAGTTGTTTTGGTGCCAAGAAAGTCTCCAAAGGGAAGCGTCCAGAAGGCATCCTACATGCATGAACCAACTCAACTCTGAGCTTCCCTCAGATGTCTGAACTCCTCAACATATCTCTAAGGCTGAGCCGAGCCAAGCTCCGGTGGAAAACTCATATCAGCCGCTTGAATCTGTGATTTTATTATTATGGTCACCACAATAGCTCATGACAATAGGTGAGGGTTGAACGAAACTCAACCGCTTAATTGTAAGCTTTACTTTCATGCTCAGCTCCCTCTTCACCACAACGGTCCAGGACATCGCCCACATTACCGTCAATGCTGCACCATCCGCCTTTGCATTTCTTTCCCCCCTCACGCAAATCTCTCAAACCCAGAAATTGTATTGACAAGGTCTCAAAGCTGGGGTGTGACAAAGTTTAAAATGAAAATAGTATACAAAAAAAAAAGCCCCTAAGACTGGTTCCTTTCCAGTTCTTTCCGGTTGTCTAAATGATCAGTGTCAGTATTACTGCTGGGTGTCCATATTTGAAAATGGCGCATGTTACAGAAGTAGCACAAGCTGATGTCGCCTCACACCCTTCTGAGCACGCCTGTGAAACCCCACTCTGCATGAGATTATATGACACATCAAGACAAATGAAAAAACAGAGTAACGCTGCGCGAGCTCTGCAGGGAAAAAAAAACACCTTATTATATCCCTATTTGTAACCTGTTATATTGACCTATATAACAGTGAGGATTAATAAACCAAACCAAACACTGGCGGGCAGTAACGTTAGCGTGCGAAATGGGTACTCAGAGCTGTGTGTGCAGCGGCCGTACACACAAACACTCACACTCTCTCACACATCCACACACACACTCTCTCGCCTGAGGAGACAGCTTGCAAACAGCATGATTTAGGAGCTGGGCCACTGGCAAACAGGAGTGTTTAGGAGGGAAGGAAAGAGGAAAAAAAAACAGAGGAGGGATGAGAGGGAGAGGAGGACAAAGGACAAGACAACCAGCCTCATCAATTACCCCGTAAAACGAACACAGAGCAGCAACAGAACAGAGGCTAACTTTAATCAATGGAGACACGTGGCTTTCAGGAGGCGGGCAGCAAATTAACACTTGGAGCAATTAATCCGGTCCTGAGCACACACTTTGGCCTGAAGAAAAAGACAAAACAATGAAGATTCATTCCTCATTCAATTATGCCAACTCAATTATTGATCTACTGCTCGCCTAAGGGTGTTGCCGTGATGGTCGTGTAATTATCAAAGGCACATTAATTCACTGCTTTTTGGTGTTTGTAACAGATGTTTGCAAAGGTTGCCAATGATATTTAAAAAAAAAAATTGTTGCAGTAGCAGACGAAGAGTGTGGTGTCCATACATTTCAAGGGCGGGTTTGAACCTGAAAGTGTATAAAAAGTTGAACGACATGACAGCTCATAAGTGAAGCCAAAATTTCCGCAGCTCCCCCTACTGACTGGATAAAGTATAGGTCATAAGCTCTGCCTCCTCCATGTTAACAGATGGGTGCAATTGTAACATTAAATTACACTACAAATTAGTTTCTGTCATTAAAGTTAGTCATCGTTCACAAAATCCGCCCCCGTACAGTGCGTGCCCATGAGGACAATAACTTATTAGACCAAATAAAGGTTTTTTTATACCAGGCTGTAAACATGTTAATTGATGTAAAATCTGGCCTGTGTATGTGACTTCTGGGACTCCTGGAGCCAGCCTCAAGTGGACACTCCAAGAACTGCAGGATTTTGCACTTCCGCATTGGCTTCATTTTCAACACTGGAGGATGCTGCTTGCTTTTTCACTTTGACATGTTTTGACACAGAGGTGAAACATCTTGTTTGGGTCACACAATTGTGTAACTTTGTTTTGGTGAAATTAAATCTGTGAGAGATAGTAAAACGAGCAAGGCATTGCCTATAAAGTTGACAGGGTGTTTGAGTATGTTCTCCAGAGTCATTTAGGATTTGGCTCCTTTACATTATAACCCATTAATAAACAGGTCAGGACTGAAACGCTTATGAAACCGCATTGAGAAAAACACTGTAACATGTTCACTGTTGAACATTGTAGTCACAAAAGCTGAACTACTTTTGATAAAATTGAGAAAAGAAACCAAGTCTTAAAAATCAGGTTTTGAAAGACAGAATGAATGTGGCTGGGGTCAGGCAGAAACCTCCATCACAACAGTGAATGCATCACAGGTGATTTTCCAGCATTGAATAAAAAGCTCGTATTAGGGGGAATTATCTGAAGCTTTTAGTGGAGAGGTCTCCAATAACATGAAGAGAATTAAAGCACCACTGTGATCTCCAATGACTCTTTGGATACCTATCTTTTTTCTTTTCTTCCTTGTTAAGAGCTAAATAAATAAAAACCATGGCAACAGCTGTATATTCCAGCTTGTAATCACTTCTGCAGTTATTTCTCTCTGTAATGAATCAGTCCAGCAGGAGGCCAGAACAGAGACAGAATAATGAAGTTGTTGAGCTCTCA
The DNA here is from genome assembly GCF_963930695.1 of Labrus bergylta. Classification (NCBI taxonomy): domain Eukaryota; kingdom Metazoa; phylum Chordata; class Actinopteri; order Labriformes; family Labridae; genus Labrus; species Labrus bergylta. The sequence continues at coordinate 6,052,104 of NC_089209.1, read as the reverse complement.
TTTATTCCCAATGGGGTTTCACTGCCATCCAATCCAATGATTAATACAAGCTTTTCAAATTGCAAGATGATAGAAATTAGAAAAAAAAACATGGCTGATGAAAGAGTGGGTAGACAAAATCATTGTGTTGAAATGTTGTTGTAAATGGCTACAGCTAAATACTTTTAAGCTAATGTTGTGATTTGGCCTTCTTTGCAGAAAAAAACAACAAAAGAAAACACAATCAAAAGAGCTACTACATAGCTGTGTTAGAGGAGTAGTAATACATTTATTTTATCAAAATATGTTCCCTTTTCTGAGTTAAATGAGAAGAACAATACCCCACTAAAGTCTGTAGGGGTCGTGTGCTAGCTAATAGTTTGCTAGCTTGCCCTGGCTGCAAAATTAAACTTAAATTAATTAAAATTAAATAACGGGATTCTTATACTGAAGTGTGGATATTGACAGCACTCTTCCTTGGCAGTGCTGACAGAGAGAAAATACAACCCAACCCAAGGAAGCTAACTTTGCTCATTAGCTTAGTAGCAACCTCCAGGAGTATAAACTTCTCTGCAATAGAGAAATGGTTTGTGGGCGTTAATGAGATAAGAGTCAGCATTACAAATGTTTCTATGGGATAAACTGAATTTGTTGTCTTGAGCTAATAATTTGGCTAACTGGCAGGTAGCACTCAAGCTAGCTTAAAGCGAGACAAAAAGTGGGTCAGAGAAAGACTTTTGTTTTATTGCCCGAAAGAAAATTCTTCTTCACAGCACTGTATAAGTTGGACAACAATCAACACATATTAAAAACGTAGAAAAACAACAGCAGTTTACATTATGCAGTACACCACACACAGAAACACACATGGCTGCAGGGATAACGGCACCTCAGCGCTCTGCAGAGGGCAGAAGAGTAAGGGACTGATTTAGTGTGTGATGTCTTCTAATGTTTTCTATTGTGGTTGCAATAGGTGGGATAAATAACACGTTTGTTTCACCCAAGCAGTGCTCTCATGACAATACAAATAAACTGTTATCTGCTGTTAACCCGCCATGATAACATCTGCCACAAGTGTTTTTTGCACATTTATTAATGTAGCTTAATTCGGGCATTGATAAACTTTTACAGAATCGGTTTGTATTGGTTGTATTTTGGTGGGAAAAGTCTTGTCTTTTGTTTCTGCCTTTTAATAAGGCAGTTTTTTCTTACCACTGTAACTTGTTCTGCTTTGCTAAAGTGCTCATGATGGATAGGCCGGATCTTTGTAATATAGCAATAAGTAAGGTCTTTTTACCGGCTTTTTGTAACATAACAATGAGTAAGGTCTTTTTACCTGCTCTTTTGTAATGCTAACAGACAAAGAGTAAGGTATTTTACCTGCTTTTTGTAAAGTGTCTCGAGATAACACTTGTTATGAGTTGACGCTATACAAATTAAAATTGATTGATTAATTGATTGTCCTTTCATAATTTCTTGTTCTTATATTTGGATGTTCCTAGAAAAATTCTATTACACATTTTTAAAGTATTCCCCCTGCTTGGCTGTTTAGCCATTATAGAGAAATTAATGACACTGAACTGTAAATTATGAAGACATAGTAAACTACAGTAGACTTTCTCTGGTCTTGGAGGACGTTTACCAGTAGGCTACAAAAGGAAGGAAGGGGACAAGAGGATCTCTGAGGAGAGATGAGGAAGGTCATTCAAAAGTAGAGGGAAAATGGCAAAGCAGATCCTCTTGAAAATATGAGGGAGAGAGGAAATAGATGAAGGATGGTACAGGTAGGGAAGGAAACAGATCAAAGCCTAACGGAGCGCAGAGATGATCTGTGGGGACGAGGACGAAGATTATCTCAAAGAAGAAAATCCGAGAGCGATGAAGATCTCCAACAGAGAAGGAGGACAAAGTTGGGCTCCTGGTTGTCTGATCTCTAAGAAATATGGCTTCTTCAGTCTTGTTATGAGATTTATCGTTGGAATATTTTCAAAAAAAAGTCAGTCCTTTAATTTCTCTTATTTTCGAAAACACGTCATGCTTCTGAATATTTTTCATGCACAATAAAACACATTTAGAAGCATCCATTTATTCCTGAGTTGAATTCTACAACTACAGCCATGTTTTTTTCTGTTTTTATGATTTTTTTTTTGCTTGTTCTCGATAAGAGTGTGAGGCAATGTAACTTTATTTAGACATGTGAAATGTTTTTTAGCACAAAGTCCTACCAGGTCCACAGATAGCCCTAGTCGCCTTCTTATCACTATGCAAGGTTGGCATATAGAGGTGTGCCATAATAGGATCTCGGATCGTGAAGGATTAGAATGTGTTGACGATCTGCCAAAGCAGAGAGATGGTAGTATCGGGCTTCAGTGTTCATTCTATTTGAGGCAGTTCTATGCTCCTACACAGACGTGTCTCCCCCTTCCCCTTTGCTTCACAGCGGAGCGGTAGTAACAGCAGAAAAAAAAATCTTGGTTATATGGAACTGTCGGAGAGTTTTCCAAATGGACAGGGCGCAAGAAATGCTGATTTAAAGTGTGCACGAGTAAGGTTTGCACGGTCTGCTGAGTCAAATACTTAGAAGCCTCTCCACTCGAAGCTCACCTGTTGTAATTACAGAATCTAGAATTTATGAAAAGGAGGGCTATGCTCATATAAGCGAGGTCCAGTACAACCATTTATTTCCATGCTTTTACTTCCATGCATGCTGCTTGAAATGTCTTTCATTCAAAACTGAAACATCTTCTATGCCATGTGTACGGTAAACAGATAAATGTACGCTGCTGTACGGTACAGAGAGTACATTAGATCTTATTATGGAACATTTTTATCTGTGAGTACCCATGTAATGCTTCCTTAATGCACATGTGATGCAGGTCGCTGGTTTCACACATACAGTTTTCCTAGCTTTAAGTGCCTGAGTGTGTGTTAGAGATACTTCACAGTCTCCTTTATCTTTGCCATCTCCTCCTACACACTCTTCTATGTACCACTCACGACTTACATGTACATACGCACACAAACACACCCCTCCACTCCATCAAAACTACACAGCCACAGGCCGCCCCATTAACACTTGTCTCTTGAAAAGAAATGTGAAATGGATGGAGAGGAGGAAGAAGTATAGCTTTTCTGTTTTTTGAATGTTTGAGAAAAAAGAGAAACAGAGAGAGAGAGCAAGAGAGAGAGAGAGGGAGTGTGTGATTGAGAGAACCAACTTCTATTATGTATACCCCAACAACTTCAATTAAGCATTTGAGCAGGAAAATCAATATAGGAACTGATGACGTCCCGGGCATTTCATTCCTCACTGAGAAAACTGGTCTGTCTGGAGGCAACACACACACACCCGCACACACGCTCACACTAACACACACACACACACACACACACACACACACACACACACACACACACACACACACACACACACACACACACACTGTATATAAATACAGACTGGGATATAAATCACGCCACAGCCAACAAGAGCACAGCCTTCGATCTCTCGCCTCTGGCTTCACCATCTGTGTTTCCCGTCCATCGATAATGAGTAATGATCATCATGTGATCGCAAAAAAATCAAGAGTGAATACGAGGGAAAACTGAATATTATTGTTTTTATCAGTGTCAGTATGGACAGATATAATAGTACAATTTTAAACAGAGAGCAGGAAATGGCATTTCAATGAATAGAAACAACTTTTGCTAAGTTTTTTTTTTTTTTGCTTTTGCTTTGCGATTCACTTCCTCCTAAAGTAAATCTAGAGAGTAGAATGGATCATTTTTAACTCCGACGTTGAAGAATCGCAGCAGTCGGTGCAATATTTGGCAAGTATAGTTCATCTGGAAAAACTGAGGTTTGAATGTTGATGCATTATTTAACTTTTACCACCACTTACCATCTTGTCTTACTGCATAAGCTACTTTCATCATTTACTGCTTATTTATACAGCTCGACATAAAAGTCCGAAGCCCCATGGGGCGCTGGTGGTGCAGAATCCCACTGTGACATCACAATGAGAGCAAATTTGAAACAGAGCATTTTTCTCTGTGTTATAAGACTTATACAGACCACAAACAAAAGGACTGGATGGGTTTATTTCACATTTTGTGGGTCTGTAGAAACTCAGGTTACCCCAATAAATATTCAAAAACACTGTAAAAGTGGATTTTTCATAATATGTCCCCTTTAAGAAATAAGACCAACGTGTTTCGGCCGCCAGTCACAGCAGTGTTTTTGATAATGTAGACACCACATACTATATTTTAATCAAATCCATCTTTAAAAACAGTCCAAAACATGTATGTGGGTTTAAACTTTTAATAACTGATCATGTTAATTAATTGACAAGTTTCACAGTAGCCTACTGTAATTGTGTTTTATTGCTACTTTGAATAGTTGTTTATGTAGAAATAATCAGAGCTTTTGAGCCAAGACTGACAGAAAATGTTCTCTTGGTCGTCTCTCATCAAAGTCGTCAGTTTCCCTGCATGACATTCTATAGTGTGTGTGTGTGTGTGTGTGTGTGTGTTTGTGCATATATGCGTGTTCCTGTTCGCTATCTTTTGTAGTGTTCAATAATTCAGCAGCAGACGACATCGTCACATCTCAGATTTCTTGCTCGATGCTGTTCAACGCCGGTCGCTATCTCTGGAAACGGGGACGACTAAGAAGTGTTTGGCATCGGAGGTGGAGGGGGGGGGGGGGGGGGGGAGGTGACTGTTCTTCTTCTTCTTCTCTTTTCTAAAAAGGAGTGAGAGGGAGAGTTTGACGCAGAACGCGGTGCAGACTTAAGTGGCATGTTTTCAGAATTATTGATTTCTGGCTTCATGCTTCATGAGCGTAACCTCTGCAGTTTATTTTCCATCATGTGCGAGTGTGAGGAGCGTGTGTGTCTGCGGTCACAAGTGGATCTCAGCGCGTGGACTGTGAACCTGCCATGCTGAATAGAGAAGAGGCTTTCAGGGTCTAATCAATATGATTCAGTTCACCTGATAAATTAGCAGAAAACTAAAGAAGGTGCAGCTGGAGAAGGTGTTAAAGGCGCTTTGTGTATTACTGTTATGCTGCAGTCCTCTGACAGCTGATCATCCCCGTCAGTTACGTTTACAAAGACAATAATTTGTTTCTTTGTAAATGTTGAAACTTAAAACATTTTCTTCCTTTTTCTTCCGTTTGATTACTGCCTTAGAGAGCAGATCTGAAAAATATGGAGCACAACGGGGAATATGGAGTGGGACTGATGTGTTAAGTGCTTTAACACACTATCACACACACACACACACACACACACACACACACACACACACACACACACACACACACACACACACACACACACACACACACACACACACACACACACACACACAAGTGCATATCTTCCTCCGTCCTGGCCCTCTGAAACCTGCAGGGGCTCATGGAGGGTGCTAATGGTGCCTAACAACACACATCCACACACTCCTTCAGGGTTTGTGTGTGTGTGTCTGTGTGTGTGTGTGTGTGTGTGTGTTTCAGTGAAGCATTAGTCATCAGAGGAGACTGGCTGCTAACAGAAATATAAAGTAATAGATAGATAGATAGATAGAATTTCATAGTCTTACGTCAATGTTACACTACGAGCGTTTTTTCCCAAAACATATTTAACATATTTAAAAAATATATATACATAGATGTGTGATGGTCACGTGAGAAAATGAAAATCTGCTCTGTTTTTTTTATGAATTAACGAGATACCGGTGCCTCAAAATCCCAACAGAAGCTCACATTCAGACCACCTTAAGGAGCAAACGTTCCCAGACTGTTTCATTGAATCCAGTTTTATTTTGATTTGATAATTATCTTGTTAGTTCTGAAAAAGGTCACGTGAATGCAATACGCTTCCTTAAAAATATCTATGCTTGTAATTTATAATTTGACAGTATAAGTGAATGAAAGGAGAGTTTATTTCTGATTCTTCTACTTCGTTGTTTATTGTGGGTAGGCACCAATCATAGAGGTGTGTTACTGCGACCAACTGGACTGAAGTGAAACAAGAATCGCACACTGAGGACAGGTTGGGTGAAACAGTTTGACAGAACATCACATGTCTTATTGCAGTTCTGGATATTTAAGATTTTTCACCACAATAAAAGGTTGTAGTTTAAACCCAACATCCAATCTAAAGATTTTCAGATTAACCCTCAACATTTCATCCTCACATTATTTGCACAACCTCATAAGCATTAGTTCAAATGTTGATGGAGGTGGGCACAAACGAGTTGAGCAAATACATGTACAAGTTTGATGTAGCTAAAAGCAACATGAGGGGATTTTTATTTCCATTTTTAAAGACTTGCATCTGACAGTTAGTGAGAAAAAACTTTACATCCATCATACTGATCATTTTATGTTGAAGGGGGTATATTGTGAAAAATCCACTTTTACAGTGTTTCTGAACATATATCTGTGTCTACCGACCCACAAAATGTGAAATAAACCCATCCAGTCCTTTGTTTGTAGTCTGCATAAGTCTTCAAATGTGCTCTCCTTGTGATGTCACAGTGGGATTCTGGTCGAAAAAAAATCCCCTCCCCTCTCCTGGTATCTCCACCCATGGACTCCACCTCCAGCCTAGAGCAAAACTTTTGCACAAGTCCGCCATTTTTATTCTTTATTCAGAGGAGTGATGTCTACCAGGAAAACTCAGGGGGGGGGGCTCATTGCATTTAAAGAGACACACACACCAAAACGGAGCGTTCTGAGAGAGCTAGTTTATACAGGGTCACAAACCTCCTCTGGTGCTTGATTCATGTTATATTCTCACCAAAGCACAGCACAGATGTTTCACTTAGACCACAGGGGACCAATCTGGATAAAAGTAGACAATTCAACCTGTGCAGTCTTACTTGTGACAATACCTCATTGTGCACATCTGCAGCTTTTGAGTTGTCCAAAATTGCCATGAATGTTCACAGTCCTGATAACACACACACACACACACACACCTGCTGATAATGCACAAACTAACATTCTTATTCTTCTGCGATTTGGAAATGTCAACCCATCACCTGCTGATCTGTGTTTTCGGGTGGGGGAAAAAAACGAAACAAAGATGCACTGTTTGCAGCTTTTTATTTCAACCGCTTTGAAGGGATTTTTTCGTCCTTGGTGCTGAGGGAGCGAGAGGATGTCGACCATGAAAGGTCACAGTTGATTGGTTAACAGCGGAAAGCTTTTACCTGTTTTGTGCGAGAATGTCTACCCGACAACATCTCTCCTACGGCCCACTTGAATGAGACGGGATAGCAATAAATTCTTTTTAGATGGATCCAAGGCCAAATAGTCTCTTGTTATTGTGACACACTGCCCGCTGCTCCGGTGGATATAAAAATTAAAAAAAAGACAAGTCAAATTGAAGTCACTGAAAAGGGCAAAAAGAAGAGTAGGCGCTGCCTCTGAGCAACTGTGGGCAGAGGAAAGCTAATAGCAAAACTTCAAATTATATAAGGTAAAATGATATGAGCCAAATGTTTAAAAACTTGGGCTGCTTCTGCAAAACTTTTTAATTCTAATAACTTTGACAGAAACCCAGCTCTGCTGTGGTAATCCTCCGCTTTGTACATTAAATATTACTTCCAAATGCTGCTGAAACGTACAATACATTTCTAAAACCCCTTTACTTTTGTGTTTCATAGGTCAATGCTAGGGCTTTCACACATGCAGAAAACTCCTGAATACCTCCAGAAGGAGCTGTATGTGTGAACGCAAACAGCCTCACTCGGACTTCACCCAGAGTTTATTCTGCCAGACCCCTTGTAGTTTTTTTCGCATAAAGTCTGAGTGAGCTGATGTGAGAACGCAGCAGGATATTCTCTGGAGAATTCACCTCGAGCCAATGGGAGAGGGGAGAGACGTTTCCATACTGTTACTGCTGCACGGTGCATAGAGTACACAGATAACTTTCAAGTTGCCTGGAGGTTCCCAGTCATCCAGGTCATGGTAAATTTGAAGCTTGATCCAAAGGCAACTGGACGTGGTTGAAGATCTTGAAGATGTTCCCCTCTTCTCCAAAAGGCTTCTTCCGTTTCAAACTAACTGGTGGACTAAGCTAGAAACGTAAGCCTCTGTGAATAATAAGCATGTAAATGATCCAGGACGACTCACAGAAGAGTCGTCAGCTGAGTCGTTGACCTAGATTCTCCTAGAGTCGGTAACCCTCCCGGTTGTCTGTGGGTCGCTGGGGGTCACATGTGCCGGGGCGGGACTGGGGCGGTTGAGTTGTGATTGCCAAAAAGCAGCGGATAGCTTTCAAGCCTTTATGTTTTCCTGTTTATGTATGCTATTTTTTATAAGCTCTGATTGTGTGTGAGTGTGTCTTTGCCGTGTGTGTGAGTGTGTCTTTGCCGTGTGTGTGAGTGTGTCTTTGTGTGTGTGTATGTGTGTGGTTATAAATATTAGTGAAGGTGCATTAATATTCTGAACCAGGGTAGTCTGGAACATTAAGCTTTAATAGCAGCCCAGAGACCTGTGTTTCAACTCTCAGAAGGAAACAGTCTCAAATGTGATGTCACACTCACACACACACACACGCGCGCGCGGTGATAAATATGGAAATTCTCTGAGTCTCAGCGACACAGCATTGAACATGCAAATGATTCTCCCTCAAACACACACTTGAAGTGAAGGTGTTTTTGTGAAGTCGTGCCATCTGTCTTCAGGTATTTTGTGGAAACTTGAACACAAAGGTATCGAGGTATAGGAACAGACCTCTACAATAACAGAGTCTGCTTTCATAGTGGTTTTTCGTCTAATATGACTTTGATGAACGTCTTCTGGGAGGCCTGGCCCTGATGCACACCTTTGGAGCTGCTGTTTGGATGTAAAGGATCAAAATGAGGCGGCTGTGGCTCAGTTGGTAGTCGGTCGTCTCTCAACCAGGAGGTCAGGGGTTTGATCCCCAGCTCCTGCAGCTACATATCTGATGTGTCCTTGGGCAAGACACTAAACCCCAAATTTCTCCCACTGATTTGTCCGCGGCATGTAAATGGAAATAGTGATTCTGATGGTTCACTTTACATCGCTCGCTCATCAGTGTGTGAATGTGAAGGTGTGACCTGCGGTGTGAAAGTGCTTTGAGTAATAATAATGAAAGTAGCTTTATTTATATAGCACCTTTAAAAACAAATGTTTACAAAGTGCTGCGACAGACAAAGCAAATACTGCAACACGACAACAGAACAGAGATCAACAGAGAGGGAAAAATTGTAAACATGCAATTAACAGGAATAAGATTCAACAGGCAGGTATGGAGAGGCAGTTCAACACAATGAAGGAAAATTAGTTTAAAATCAATCAGGAGAAAACAACATTAAAATTGATGGAGAGTGGGACGACATCACATCACATCACAGGCTGTAAACACAGAATGAAGATAAAAAAAAGAGATAAACAGGACATTGAGAAAGAGAAAGATAAAAAGGTTAAAAGCAATAAAATTAATAAAAGGAAGGGCTCGATCTTTAAAGGAGAAATCACATGAAAGCAAGTCTATAAAAGTGAGTTTTAAGAAGTGATTTAAAAGATGCCACTGACTCTGCCCGCCTTATCTCCTCAGGCAGGTTGTTCCAAAGCCAAGGGGCTCTGATCGCAAAGGCTCGGCCTCCTTTAGATTTGAGCCTCGACTTTGGAACAACCCGAAGGGCACTGCCTGAGGATCTGAGGTCACGAGAAGATTGGTAGGGGGTTAACATTTCACAAATGTAACCCGGGGCCAGGCCAAGACGAGCTTCAAAAGTAGTCAGAAGACTGAGAAAAGCGCTAAACAAGCTCAAATCCATTTAACGTTCAAGTCCAAATACGCACACACAAGTTGTTTTTTCAAGTTTTGGTCAGCTTATGTTTGTCCGATTTAAAGTGTCCTCCCTCCTCGTGTGTGTGTGTGTGTGTGTGCGCTCTATCACTACGGTCCATCCATCCACATTTTCTAAGAATGTTCTCCATCGTTGCAGAAATTACGACGGTGACCTTTTAAAAGCAGGAAAACACTAAAGAAGATAAAGAGAGTCATGTGACAAGACTGAGGCATTTTATTTTTCTATTATTTAGCTACAGCTACGAAAATGCCAACAATGATGTTATCATGACTAAAATGTTCTCCTCTGGTAGAATAGTATGTTTTAAAAAAATGCAAATTCTTCCAATTGACTGATCGCATCTGAGCCCATGCCAGTACTTTCATACCCACATAAGCATACATTCACTCAATATCTGGATTCTACTATAACTTTATAACAGTGACGCTGCAGTTGAAGCACAATGTTGTTTCATTGAATGCAATAACAATCAGAAATCAATTGGTTTTGTGCTGGTTGTTTTTGGTTACATTTTGTTACATTGGTTAGATTGGATAGACGCGATTCTTCTTGTTGAAAGTTGTTGCGCTACATTGACTTTGAAACTACTTTTTTAAGGTTTATTTGGGGAGCTCTTTGTGCCTCTATTAGAGAGATAGGACAGTGGATAGAGTCAGAAATTGGGGAGAAAGAGTGTGGGGAATTACATGCTGGAAAGGAGCCACAAACCCGGCTCACCTGCCTGGAGGACTATAGCCTCCGTACATGGGGTCCATGCATGAACCACTCGGCTACAGGTGCCCCTTAAACTACTTTTTTAAAGTGGGGAAGTTCAAAATTGTTGCTTTGGCATCAAGTATTTGGGAAAACTGTTTGTTGGATTCTGACTGTTTCTGCCGTGATGAATATGTTTATGATGCTAATTGAGGCCTTTGCCTCCTCCTGCTTTTGTTTAACCCAAATTTAAATCTCACCTCAGTGTGGAATATTTCTCAGATAACTCCATCTCTGTATTGACATCTGGTCAACACAAAGAGAAACACGCAGACGTACACACATAAATAGAAAGCTTGGAATCACTAATGCTCTCTCCACTTAGGTCCGGGCCTCCGTTTTCTGCCGTTGTTTGCAGTGCGAGCCATTAAAGCATCAAACATTCTCCATATGGCCTCTGAGTTACGCGATTTGTTGACTACAAATTGGAGACAATGGCAAAGCTTTTAACTGGCCGAGCACGCCTCTGCACTAATGTGGGCAGACACATTATCGAGACTAACCGTGCCAGAAAAGCAGACGCTCACTCTGTCACACACTTAAGCACATGTACACACAAACACACACACACACACACATTCCCCGCCACGCTCCCTGATGATGGACTAAATGGCTTGTTGATGCTCTGAAGGCTTTTTAAACAGCTTCCAACACACTGCAGAGAGCCAGGTGCTCGTAGAGTGGGAAGTTGTCACAGCGCAAACACTTTCCCTCATGACATTTAGATTTAGATTGTGTTGAAGTACTCAAGAACGTCACAACTTTTTGGAGCTCTGGGTCTCGTCTCGGATTTGAAAGCATTTTTACTCGGTCTTGTCTTGGTCTTGGATTGGCGGGACTCCAGATTTTAAATCAAGACCGGTCAAGACCACCACTGACAGGTTGATTTGTCCAAGTCATTACTGTGTTTAGAAGAAAAACACCTCTTTCTAAAAGAAAAAAAATACTTCAAATCATTCAGAATTAGATTTTTATCCCCTGGTTACAGCCGCTACCTTCCCTGTGTTACGGTCTAAGAGAGTGACAAGCCAACCAGCACAAGATTTTTTAGATGATTTTTTATTGATATTTATGGTCCTGGTCTTGACTCGGTCTTGGAGCACTCTGGTCTCGGTTAGTGTGGTCTTGACTACAACCCTAGATTCAGACTTTCATTCCTCCATTAGTTTTTAACAATAAGAGTCTCAACTGTGTGCTTTGAATTGTTTTAGTTACTCCAAGTGTGAAAGTTATCTGTCTTGGTTTTTAAATCAGAGCCCTGAGTTTGATTTGTGTTTCCTGTTTTATTTGGTCTTTTCCTTCCCTCACATTTCTCACTCCCTGTTTGTATTATCACGGTTATATTCCTGAGTTCTCTTTTGGTCTTAAGTGTTTCCTGTTTTATTTTGTCGTTCTTGTCCCATCGTGTTACTTGTCTAGTTTCATTTCCTCCCTTTGTGTGTTTTCCCTCCTCTTTGATTGCCCATTAGTTTCACATGTGTCTTGTTTCTCACACCTGTGGTTGATTCCTGAGATTTTTCCTTGCGGTTACTCATCGTGTTTTTCCTTCTCCTGTGTTCTCCTGCGTTTGTTTTGTTCTCTGTTTTTGCCTTTTAGGCTTTTGTACTAATAAATCTTGATTTTGCTGTCTGCACCTGGGTCCTCTACCTCCTCCTCAGTCTCCTGAGTTTTTCATACTTTGTATCTTTAAAACCTCTAATAAGAACTTCCAAAAGTCTTATGTTAGAGTTTTAGTTAGAGACAGTACAGTGGATAAAGTCAGAAAATGGAGAGAGAGAGAGACAGAGAGACAGAGAGACAGAGAGAGAGACAGAGAGACAGAGAGACAGAGAGACAGAGAGAGAGACAGAGAGACAGAGAGACAGAGAGAGAGAGAGAGAGGAATGACATGGGGGAAAGAATACACTGGTCGGATTTAAACCCGGGCTGTCCGCTTGGAGGACTATGGCCTCTGTACAGGACTGCTGTCAAACCGCTTATGTTTGCTTTGCTGCCACACACAAATCCAAACATGTTTTGGCACCCAAATCCTCTGTTCCTCTCCCAACAGCTTTCACTCACACACGTGTCCTCACACAGAAACACACAATCCCCCCCCTCAGCTCCCGGCCTGACTTCATAAATCACAGCTGCTTCACATCTTGTTCTGCCGAGGGTGCCTCTCCTTGTGACTCCCATTTTGGGATAAATGTATCAAACCTCACACTCGATCTTCTTCGTTTTCTGTTTTCAGCTCGTGAGAGTGCGTCAAGTTGAAAAGGAGACGGCAAACTATGGGAGTCAGTGGGGAAAAGTGGGCACAGATATAATGTGACAAACACATGTGACATAAAAGTAACCTAACAGACCTCAGGAGACTGAAGCAGTGTGATGATTATTTAAATCAGGAGACACTTATGTTAGAGTTTACAAAAATGTATTTAACAGCTTAGGAAAAGATAAATATACAATGTCTTTTGGGATTAGACTCCATCATGATGACTTCATGCACTCAGAGGGGTAGCGAGGCCGACAGCAGGATAGGATCCCCCCCCCCCGATGGAGTCTAGACCCTGGTGGTGTTTCTAGAAGAATGCAGAATGTGATGAGGAGTGGGTTTTTGAGGCTGTATCTGAAAGGTGAATGGACGGTTGCAGCGATCGCACTGAAATGACAAACTGACTGTGGAAGAGAGAGAAAAGCTTTTTTAAAATTAGACAGCATCAGGATGATTGGTTGAGAGAGGCTGTGGCAAAATCTGGTTGGATTATTACTTAAAGAGTACACGAACCAAATCAGCTGATCACCAGAGGAGGGAGACGGAGGAAGTGGAAGAGAGGGAGGGGCTACGTAGAATGAAGAAAATGAATAAATGTGTGTGAGAATATAAAAAGTCTTCCTGCTTGAATTCACGCTGAGCTCCATATAATTATAACTTCTATTTTTTACAACTAAAAAAGTATATAAAAGTCTATGACTTCTCGTTAACTTTAATGCAAGACATTGAAATTAAAATAAGATTTAAAAAAAATATGTTTTGGAAAAGTTACACTCATAAGAGTGTGAGGAGTCAATACTCAATATTTATCATTAAAAATACAAAATACTAAAACTAGTAAAACTATAAATGGCATCAAGTTTGATATCTACACACAAACACAAACAGAAAGTCTAGTTGTCCCTACTGGTGTAATCGTTCAATATGTGTGTGTGTGTGTGTGTGCGTGTGAGGCCTCACATACATTGTGTGTGGCTCCATTAATTATGAAGCAGAGACACACACCGGGGTTGTCCTTGAAGAGAAAAACAACGTTTGTTCATAAAAAGAGCAAACGGGGCAAAAATGTTGCTCGCTTGTGCAATTTATGAGACAATGGAAATAAATTGAACAACTTGAACGTACAGTGAGAAATGTGTTCCTCAGAAACGTTACCAAAAAAAGGAGAGAAAAATGAACAAAGGATTAAAAGTACAGCATGCAGAGATTGGGAGATGATTTTAAAGGAAAGGCTGCTGGTCAGAATATCGGGCAGGGCGGTCCTTAAACGCAACACAAACATGAAAATACACCAGCTGTCTTTTGATCAGGTGTTCATTTCTGTTAGAGGAATGCATGCGTACTATAAAGCCAATACTTTTGTGTATTTTGAGCACACACAAAAGCTTAATATAATCTGTCGTGCACTGCTTGGTTAACAGGTTGATTGACAGACTGTAGTTTTCTGTCCTTAATGTTGTCTTCAGCTCTCTTAGGCCGCAGTCAGCCTATAGGCTCAGATGTCCCGAAGCACACCTTTGTGTTGTGGAGTGTTTTTTCTTCACAATTAATTCACATTTTTCACCGACACTGTGTCGAGTGTAGAGCCTTCTGCTGAGAGAGAGAGTCTTTTACTTTACACTATTTCTTTTGTTTTTCAGCTAAAATGTTCTTGAGTGATTCTCAGTGGCACGTATTGATTTTTAATCCCCTCACTCTGAGTCTCATCCAGCTCGGTGTCTCTCCTGTCTGTCTCTCGGTTTCTATAATGGACACAAACAGAGAGAAATACTCTGAATCCACACAGCGTTCTGCACCTACACTTTATCTACAAGCTGTATTAAGATATGTTTTTATGGATGGTGGCCAAAGGACCAGATGTGTATTAGCTGTTCCCCTTAGTTCTTGAGAAAAGTCGTGTACCTTGTTGAAATTGGATAATAACAGGACGAGGTACGTGAACTAACATCCACAAAGGTGTTAAAACTGAAGGTAAGCTACAAACTTGACAAACCACACATATCTATATGTACAATAAACTATCAAAATGATATGTAGGAGTATTATAATGAAGATATCTGGGTCACAACACCTGATACAGCAGCCAAAATGTCCTCTATCTTTCCTCCTGGTAACTACTGGGATTCCCTGGTAGCTCCGCTTGGTTCCCCCCCAGTCTCTCTTGGGATCTACTCCAACTATATTAATGTCACAGGACGTGTCAAAGGGCTTCCCTCACATTTAAGTGGCCCCTCTCTTCCTGAGGAGCAGCAGCGACCAGTGCTTGTCCTTGATCACTGACCTTTTCCACTTGAAGTGCAGTGAGTGTGGACAGTGAGGGGACAGATAAATAGCAGTCTGTAGGTAGAGAGCATGAAGAGGTGTCTGGTTTTGGGAAAAAGGTTGGATGGTCAAGGGCCGAATTTGGCGGTACGAGTGCTCCATTGGACCGGGAAAAAAGGAGAGTGTCACCCATTGGTTTGTGAATCCCCTTTTTTGAAGTTGGTTATTGCCACTTTTGGTTGTGCCATCTTGGTGTTTTACAACTAATGGGTTTTAATCACTTGTTTTTAAAGCGATATTGTGTCTTTACCGTCTTATTTTAGTTTTTCCATTTCTTAAAATGAAGATTGGAAAGTTACTGACAATAAAAAACAGAAAAGAGGAAGTGCCATCTGTATCTCAGAGAGATCTCTCTACCCCAAAGACATTTACCGCCATATCATGTCTTAACCAGAATAGAAAGGAAGGCAGTTTTTGTTTTCTCAGAAATGAAGTGCCTGAACCTCTACTTACTCTGAATCTCTTACATACCAGGAAACACAGGTATGATAAGGCATCAAAGCTGGAGCTGCAGAGTCAATCAATGTCAAGACCTGGGAGAAAAAATAACCTGTGGCAACCTGGGCTGAAGACTCTATGAAGTCTGGTGTTTGCTTTATCCAACCTAGATCATTTTTTACCCCAAGCTTCTTCGCACCATCCGTGACCCTCAAAAAGCAGGATGTGATTGCCAGGTAGAATCGTAGCGCCTTGTGGGTTTCCAGGATTTTTGATCAGCAGTACAGTCGGCGAGGTTACCTGGTTCATATCAGCTCCCCATGATTCACCTGGACCATCTGGCTTCCAACATTTGCAGAAGCTCGAGTCTTTGCCACAGATGATCATGATGCAAGGCCACTGCAATAAAAGCTGCCTCGCCAAATGATAACCGGGAGCCAGCTGCACCCACTCTTCTTAAATTAAACCTTCACCTACTTACTGTGTGTCATGGGTGTTAAATTACTAACTAAAATAACTCAACTCAATTCAGCTCTATTTTAAAAATATATGTGTTGCCCCCAATAAACAACATTTGAGTCGAGGCAACTTCAGATTATAGATCCTGAAAGTGTGTAAGTGTAATGGAACATTTGGCTAACTTGGTGGCTAACTTATCTAGCAGAGTTATCATTTGTTTGAATTGACATTTAGTTTTGCAAGCATTAAATATTAATGGACGAAGCCATGAGTGACGTCACTCTTCTGTAACTGCAGGGGGCTTTGGAGTCCCATCGATGGTGGTCTCCACGCTGGAAAATTCTGTTTTCAGTCTAATAGCTGAAGCCGAGGCGAGTTGTAAGCCCCCTGACACACGGAAGTTAATGCGGAAAATATTTTTAAAAAGCTGCAGTACCTCGAGTGTCCACTTGAGGAAGCAAAAGATGGTGAATCCCATCTGGTTCCCTGTTAAAATATACTTTTTAAAAAATGTATTTTTTGGCTTTTTGTGCCTTTTAATGGAGAGATAGGACAGTGGATAGAGATGGAAATCAGGGAGAGAGAGAGAGAGAGAGGGGAATGACATGCGGGAAAGGAGCCACAGTTTGGATTGGAACCTGGGCCGCCCGCTTGCAGGACCATAGCCTCCAAACATGGGGCGCACACACTAACCACTTCATGACCAGCGCCCCTTAAATACACATTTTTAAAGCAGAATTAAACGTGTTAATTTGGTCTCTATTGCTTTTTTATTATTATTAAAACTCATCCGTTTGACTTCATGAAGGCGTGGAGTTACGTACAATGTTTCTGACCTTTGGCCGTATGAGTTGACCTACAGGTGGGCAAGTTGAGGCTGTTTGCATGGAGGCAAAATGTAACCAATAGGTGATGTCATGGAATCTATACGTCCATGTTTTATATAGTCTGTTGTTTTAATGTTGCAACATGGTTTCACATGTTTTTTTATTTGAACCTTATGAACTATATGGACAAATGATAGATTCATGTGTAGCTGGTGCAACACAAAATGTAGACGTTGTGAATGCTCACAAAATGTTTCTTTTTCTGCAATGCTAAGTGGCGATGCTAACTGCCCTTATTTCTGTTCAATGTGGTCAGTTTACGGTCACCTTTCTGGTGATAATTCCATTTTTACAATTCCACCTTATAAGCTCAGTATCACAGGATTCAGTGTTAGTGTATTGTCCATGTAGAGTCTATCAGTATTCATTAACCCTTCGGTGCTCACTTGTCCAGAGTCAAGAAAGAGGCTGCAGCTCAGGACAATAGAAGCTTTTCCTTCATGACATCTAAGGGAGGAGGTATGCTTGATTTAAACAAAGCGTTTGCATGCACATGATAGCTGCCCTGTGTCTGTTTGGAGCATGCTGTTTGCACATGAACAGAAGAAGCAGTTAAAGAGGCCTGAGCTTTCTTGTGCGCCCTCCAGAGGTTTTCTCTTGTAACACACATACTGCACACTCGTTTATGTGAACAATAAAGTTTATGATAGCAGCTGGTTGAGAACACAAGGCAAGGCTAAAATCAAGTATACTTCAAGACTAAACCTGACTGAAAAGAAAGAACTACAGATTTCCAGGCTTTTTCATTTGAGTTTAAGATGGCATCACAAAACCTTATCATGCGGGAATTGATGCAAAGGGACATGGCCATTCGTAAACAGAAGATCTTAGTGGTGAGGTGAGATTTTACTGAAGTCAAACTGTGTGTTTTTTTATTCTCCAATAACTGTCCTTGTGTTTGACAGCTGCTCTCTGTATGCGTGTCTGTCTGTCTCAGAGGATTTCCTTTTACGATGACCTTGTCTGAGGCTACCTGACATCTTATTCTGGCCTCATCCACTCTCACACGCACGCATGCACACACACACACACACACACACACACACACACACACACACACACACACACACACACACACACACACACACACACACACACACACACACACACACACACACACACACACACACACACACACACACGTGCACAGTGGCAGCAGTAAGTGATAACTGAGACGCTCTCTCATACACACACACACACACACACACACATATAGAGGGAGCTTTACAGGCAGGTGTACACACACACATACACACACACACACACACACACACACACCCACATATATATATAGAGGGAGCTTTCCAGGCAGGTGGACACACACACACACATATATTCACACACACAGGTGTCTAGGTGTCTGGTGGTGCAGTTGCGGGGACAGTTGATCCCCAGACAGATTAGGCTGCAATCAGAAATCTCCTCAGGCCAGCCCCGAGATCATGTGCACTCACACACACCGACACACAGATAGACACAAACACACACACAACCACACACAAACCACCAGAGCTCTAAAGTCGGCCACTTTTACCCAGACAGTATTGACTTCCTTATATTTGAAAAATTCTTCAAGTTTTGGGCTGCTTGGAACAGTCCAGCTATCAGTACATACTGTATATGTTGGGAGTGTTTGAACGTTAAGCTTCAGAGAATACAGTTTGTCATTTGTACAGACAATTTTATTTTCAAGATTTCAACATTCCCATATGACGCTTTTGATCTGTGTAAAACATGGGAGCATCAAATGGATTGCAGGTATTGTCGGGAAGTCAACGTTATGAGTGTTATGATTATCATAGAGAAGACGAGTGTAAACGACGTTCCCAATAGGATGCTCTGGGGTTGGCAGCAAAGCAGAAGGGGAGCACGCACACTCACAAAGCAACGGTGCAAGTTTCTAGGTGGCTGAAACCATTCAGTCAAAACAATAGCTACTTTTATGATGCACAGTATATTTGTGTCTGTCCACTATTCAGTAGAAAGCCCTGACCTTTCTTCTGCTGGACACGAGCAGCATAAAAGAAGAGGGTCCATGAAATCCTCAGGGCTCCTAACAGCTGCTTCACAAGCATGACACACATTTCTCCTGCTGTTTTAAACACACCTGCTACGCCCAAACTGTTGGAAACTTCTTTTCCAAACAAAAGCTCTCTTGCCTCCGCCCTGGTAAGTGGGACACCGTTTGTTGTGATCTGATATTCCCTCCTATTGGACGAGCTACGGTTATGTCAAACAGTGTCCAAGTTAAAAAAAAATGTAACATCAGTGCAGGGCGCTCTGACACCACTGTGTCCTATCTGAAAGGCCCTAAGGAGTACATTATGTACATGTTTAAATTCCTGTATTCCGGGATCTCAGTTTGGTCAACATTTCCTAAGGCATTGAAGAAGAAGTTTAGTGGTGACAGGGATTCAGGGTAAGACAATAATCAGTGATAAAAAGTGAATATTTTATTACTGTTATTATCGTAGAACCTGAGGACATGACAACTCAATAAACAGGTTAAAGGGTCTGACATACTTTTTACACTTTTCTTTCTTTCTTTCTTTCTTTCTTGTACCCAGGAAAATTACCTGAAAATATCTACTTTGGATTCTACAAAGTCACTCTTTCTCTCTGTTGTTTTATCTCTTCTCTTCCATTTCTCTGAATCAGGGTACTGCATGTTTAATTGTGCTGTCTTAAAATGTGCTTGTACTCTGGGAAAAGTCGCTTCATGTAATAAAACTCTTTTCTTTGGTAACTTTTCTGGGGTGCTTTTACCTTTTGGTTTCATATGTGTACTTCTGTCTTCTTCTAACCTTTAGTGATTTCTCTGTGCCGTAGGTTCGACTACCAGGAGCTGCTCCACAACTCCAGTTTCTGCTTGGTGCCCCGCGGCAGACGACTGGGATCCTTTCGCTTCCTGGAGGCCCTGCAGGTCTGTCTGTGTTTATTGATATCTATGTCTGCTGCTGGGGACTGTGTGATCGCAAACCACTTATCGTCTGTCATTCATACTACAAGCCATTAAAGGTCACATATTCTCCTCATTTTCAATAAGTTTAAATAAGTCTCAGAGCTCCCCAGAACATGTCTGTGAAGTGTTGTTCTAAATCCACTCTGATCCTGTACTTGATCATGCCTATAAACCCCTCTATTTCAGCCCTGCTCAGAACAGGCTGTTTCTGTGTCTGTAGCTTCAAATATGTAAATGAGCTGTGTCTGACCACGCCCCCTCTCTGGAAGGACTTGGGTCAGCTCGGGCTTTCTCGCTCCATGTACTATATTGTTTACGGTGAGAAGGCAGACTCAGAGGGCAGAACAAACACCTAGCTGTGGGAGTGTCACCCACCTGGGGGAGGGGTTACTGCCCTTTGTGATGTCATGAAGGGAAAATCTCCAAACGGCCTGTTTGAGCACACATTTTCTTAAAAGTGGAGCAGGCAGAAGACTGAGAGGATGGACTTTTCTCATATTTGGGGGGTTTGAAGACAGACTAGGGACACATGTTAGTGTTAGAGAAACATGGTGAAGTGTATACTGACAGTTCAGGGTTTAGGGGGATAATTTTTTAACATTTTTTTTGTGTAGTCAGTTTGACGACTGACAATTTTCACTCCCGCATATTTAGTTACTTTACTTTATCTGATACACATTCATAAATTAATCTCATAATCATACCCTCCTGCAGTCTTTGGCAGGTGACGCATTGACGAAAAACTCAAAATAAACTCAACTTCTTTTTAAAATGTAATTTGATGTTTGGCATTCAAAATATTCAGTTTCTAATCAAAAATCTGAACAAAAGAAAGGATGAAACTTTGTGTGGACACTGGAGAATCAATGATTTATTTTTTATTGAAAGATGTACAAAGTAATGGAAAGAATGAGTGGCAGGAATAATGAGCTAAACTTTAATTAAACTTTCCTTTTAGAGGCATGTCAATTATTTTAATGGCTTTTTTAAGAGTGAATCAGACCTGTTTGAGAGAGAGGTGAAATGAGAATAAAAGGTGGGAGAAAGGAAAAGAAGCAAAGGTGTACTAATCATCACTTTTCAGGAGTCAGCACAGAAGTGAGAAATATAAAGACATGTAAGAGGGTTATGGAGGGATGGGATGAGAACAGAAGAGAGAGAGAGTGATCGCACAAAGCCAGACTAATCAAAGCAGCGAGAATGTGCATGGACAGGTCACTGATCATGCACTCGGCATTTTGTGAATCTCCTTTAATCTCGTGGCTTCACTTGATGGAGACTCCGGTCCAACTTGAACTTTAAATGAAATACCAGACTTATTGAAGTTTTTTTTCTCTGACACGGCTCCA
Organism: Labrus bergylta; assembly: GCF_963930695.1. Taxonomy (NCBI): domain Eukaryota; kingdom Metazoa; phylum Chordata; class Actinopteri; order Labriformes; family Labridae; genus Labrus; species Labrus bergylta. The sequence continues at coordinate 6,030,840 of NC_089209.1, read as the reverse complement.
TTATTCAGACCAGAAATATACAAATCAGACCGTACGGCGCGTCATTACAATGAAGCCATAGCAGGTTTGATATGGGATATGTGGAGTTGTTCTTAGGGGGCCAAGGTGGCGTTTGTCTCTCAACGATACTACCCCTGCTGCTCGGGCAGAATGTGAATGTGAATGTGTATGATTGGGATTGGTTTAAACTGATGTCCAAACATCAGGTCCAAGGTGGCGTTTGCCTCGTTGGCTATGATGTTTGGATGTTTGTGAACACAGCAATCGCGCTCTAATGCCAAACAAAACAAGCGAGCCAAGATCGCCTGAAAGGGGTCGCCTCAATCGAATCCTGAAGCGGATTGTTTGCAGTGAGAACGCAATCAACAATCAAGCGACATCTGGGACAAATAAGTGGTTGACTCAGTAGTTTTATCTGCTTGTGAAAAAGACTCAAATTATTATTAGCAACTGGATGTGAACAGCATCAGTGATGGCAGACTCGTTTGGGTTCAAAGGGTCGTGTTGTAGAAATCAGTCTTGAAATCAACACCGGTCTCTAGACAACTTTTTGAAGGTCTCGGAATCGAAAGCACTTTTACTCGGTCTTGTCTCGGTCTCAGACATGGCGGACTCTGGATTTTAAATCAACACCAGTCAGTTGACTACAACACTAGTTAGAGGCATAGCTTCACCTCCGCCACATTTTTTTTGAAACCTTTAAATCTTTGAGCCAAAACCTGTAAACTTTTTTTTATCCCCACCTGACAGGACGGTGACATTCCCTCTCTAGTGTTTGCATTTAAAACTAATTTCTGCTAAATCACTCCTTCTCTATACGTTCAATAAAAACTACATAGCTTTGAAAAAGTTTGAAATACGTTAACCATTCAGCTTTGTCCACTTTAGTGTGACTTTCTGAAGTATTTTAAATCCAAACTGCTTTCTCCGATAACAGGATTTGGCTTCCAAAAAACAATTCATTAAATATTTGTGATAGAATTAAAGCTAAAAGTATGAATAAAGTAAACCACAGGCTTATAAGTGATGCCTAAAGTGAAGTAAATGATCCAGAAAACAACACATTTTCTCCTTTAACACAGAGTTACACCGTACAGCAGAGGGAAAAATACACTTCTGTCCATTAACCACAGATGAAATGTTGAAAGACCCTCCTGTGGGGAATGAAAGCAGCTCCTGATGAATGAGTTCACATTAATGAATCCTCTAAATACTCACGCACACTGGGAAATAAATAAATACATTAAACGTTGTCCTTAATCTTTTTGGCAGCTTCATTTGTTTCTGCAAAAAACTGGAACTTGGAACAATTTGAAAGAGTCTCATCGGACAGAAAGTACCTAAGAGGATAAATCCCTCAATGGAAGGAAAAATAGATCCTCTCAGCGCTCCGCTTCTTTAAACTTCTGCTTAATAATCTCCCTCACTCCCTCTTTTGATCAAATAACATTTTAATGCATACTTTTTAGTAGAGCAGAAGATTTATTACCCACAAGTTGTTGCAGGGTGGAAACCCTTCAATTAAGATCTTGCCTAAAGACGTATGTCCACCAGATGGACAGATAACACTGAAAACACTGATATATTATCCTATGACTCTTAAAGGCAGGGTTGGTAATTTCCTCCAGATCCACTTTTTAAGATTTTGATTGAAATTGTCTTTAGGTCCTGACAGAAATTAATAACTCATGTGCTCTGAAAAAGGAACGAAGGAAATCTGTCATTTGTAGCAGTTTGTAAGCCTGTAAAAACTTTGACAAATGTCTGCCACGAGGTACCAATCTGATGAACCAATCACTCCTCCCTGCTCGCTCTCTACCCCTTGCGTGCACGAGCCCACACTCAGTTCTTCAGCGATGACGGAGATTATCCTGTGAGTTAGTCGTTGGCCGTTGTGAGCAGTTAAATATTCACATTTTTTAATGTATTGTTTTTAAAGTTTAGTGTTTACTTAACGCTGAACGAGACGACGTAGTTTGTACACAATTCAAGCGATGAGCTGAGGTCCGCTTCTGGAGCAACGGCACTCGCGCATGTAAGTGAGGGGGCGTGGCTTTTGAGGGAGCACAGAGGGGAGGGGGTGGGTGCAGACGCAGCACTGAGGGAATGCTATACTTTCAAAATCGTGCTAGTTTTTTTTTTCTCGAATATTACCAACCCATGCCTTTCATAAAAACATTTTTAAAACGTTCTTGCGTTTCTGCTAGACGTCTACAACAGTGTGGGCAGAGCAGAGTAGATTTGTGTTTTTTCAGTTCAGAAAATAATTCTGTTCATGAAGATTTTTAAGCAAATAAATCTAAATAAAACGATCAAACAGTGGTTTTCTGTCAGACTGGAGCCAAGTTGAAAGTCTCTCTTTCAAAAAGGGAGGTCCCTTATGGGGTTTTTACACCCTACATGATCTTTTATTCAACCAAGGTTTCCTTCAAAAAACAAGCTTCTAGTCATATTCATTCCCTTTCTCTCACTTTTCTCTTCCTCACACAGGCGGCGTGTATCCCGGTTATCCTGAGTAACGGCTGGGAGCTTCCTTTCTCTGAAGTCATCGACTGGAGGAAAGCCGCCATCATTGGAGATGAGAGACTGCTGCTGCAGGTAACACATCTGGACACTCTGGAGAAGGGAGGTCCTCGACTTCAAATTACATTTCTGTCGCAAAAGTGTCATTGCTGCTTCTGGAGTCGTCACTAATGGCTAAATAACTTAGCTTAACAACAACAACAATAAACATGTGTGGTACTTTAACAGCCTGTAGGAAACAAACAGTAAATTATCCAGTTGAAAAAAAGAAGCAGTATAAAGATAAAGGTTGGTAAAAGCTACAGCGCAGTAATCTGACGTGGAGTAAACCTCCTTTAAACTGTACAGCATGGAAAAGATAAGATGTGCCCTTTTCTGCATCGGCTAATTCAGTGACTGTCTGCTCAAATGCCAACATCTTCCCTGATATAATTGTCCTCTCTGGCTCCAGATCCCCCCCCCCTCCCCCCCTGAGCGATCGCACAGATCCAGCTGGGGCCCATTCAAACCCAGAGGACAGGCAGCACACGGATCAGGAGTCTCTATAAAAATGTTTTGAGCAGATGTGGGTTGTAAAACGTGCAGAAAGGGCTGCGACCGTTTATAGCTTGATTTCTATCACACCGCATCACCCTTTTTAAATAAAAACAATACTCTTGCATGAGAAAGCTAAGGCGTTTACCTTTAAGGTAATCACTTCACAGGTGCGTTGGTGATGTCATTATGTTTCATACAAATACATCCTGTGTTAAACATGATGAACATTTGCATGCTGCAGGGGCTGGTCTTGTTAGAACATTGTTGTTTGTCCCTTGAAGGTACACTTCATTTGTTCCACAATCTAAGGGTTCTTCCCGTCCTCTAAAACATCAGTCATTGGTGTTTTTAGAGCAGAGTTGCACGTCCATTCAATGGGAAGTTGTTACCAACATGAGTGGTGAGTTTGCCTCCCAATGATTGAAAACACACCCCGAACACATAACTGAAGAGCAGACTTCAGTTCCCGCTCAGAGGAATGACGGAGTCTAATTGCAGCGGTGTGGATTGTACTTAATTCTATTTCTCTCAGACGTGACAGCTGTGATATTCACAGTCACTCACACCTCCGCCAGGAACTATTTTTATCCGAGGAGGATTATTCTACGATTGGCTCGCCTCCTGTTCGCTTTAATTACAGCAGCAGGCTGAGCTCGTGATATTTACTTTGTCTAATTACTCTCTATATTACTGTGCGTGCCACCTGTGTGACCCACACCCCCCCCCCCCCCCCCCCCCGGGCAGCAGGTGTGAAACTGTGTGTTTCTTAACGTCCATTAAAATATCAAAATAAATAAAAATGGACAGAACCCATGTTATGCTATGTTCATTACCTCAAACATATCCTCTTTCTTAGGTCGGTTTCGCCCGTTCGTCTTCACTACGGTCAACTCAGAGTTCGTTTTCATCTGGGGTGGGGGATAGCACAGAGAACTCCCATGATTCCCCGCCAGCCTCGACATCCTCTTTATTTTTGGTTTGATCTGATTTACATACTGTGCTATTAACGTATCAAAACTTGGCTTTTACATGACATATAGCATCTCATAACAGACTCATAATGATGGAATAATGATGGGTTTGATTCGTTTCCTCTAAAAGCACGCTAATTGTTGTTTACCAAGCTGATAAAACGTCTGCAGCAGGGTTCATGCACTGACAGTTTGAAACATTAAAAACAAACACGTATGACTAATGTTGAACAAAACTTTTCCCATTAATATTAAAATTTGTTTCTTTAGCGGACATTGATGAATTCATTTAGAAGAACAGGAAGACAAAGATACAAACGAATAATACTGAGTGCACAACATGACAAACCCAACACATGACGACTGATTAGGACGTGTTTGAACCTCCGAGAGCAGCACGCTCAGTAATGATCTGTAAAGTTTTCAAACACACGCCATGAAACCTCAGGCACATTCAAGCTGGTGAGGACTGTCAGCTGTTGAAATGTTTTCCCTGCAGTTTTTTTTATTCTGATTGTTTCCTCCACACCTCCGCTTCCACTATAACAATGAAATAGCTCGAGAGAGAGAGAGAGAGAGAGAGAGAGAGAGAGAGAGAGAGAGAGAGAGAGAGAGAGAGAGAGAGAGAGAGAGAGAGAGAGAGAGAGAGAGAGAGAGAGAGAGAGAGCAGGGACAGGAAAGAGTATGTAAGACATGTGAACAGAGTGGTCATACTTTAACAAAACAAATGCTCTCATCACTAAGAAATAAGGTAGAGTGGTCCTTAAGGTGTAATATGTATATTTTTCTTATGTTCTTATGTTTGCTAGATTAAACACAGCAGGTCTAAACTACAAATTCATACACCGCCTCCAAAGCAGCGGGAGCAACTTCTAAGAAAATTCTTCGAATCAGGACATTTTCTAAGAATTTCCCCTTAAAGTTAAGACTAGATCCTTGAAAATATGAAAGTAATTCACAAAGCATCATAGCCCTTAAGATAGCTTCTAAATTGTAAAACTGTAAGGAGCAGTGAAAAGGACTTTTAAGAGGCTTAAAATCTCAGAAAATAAGAATCTAGATTTTTACAGAAATCGTTGTGTGTGTGTGCGTTGTTGTGGCGGTGTGAGAAGATGCTCATGGTTGGTAAATGGATCGTGGATGTCGGTCCTCTTTGTGCGTCTGTCACACTCACACTGAGACTCTCTGTTCAGCACATCGCCCAACACACAACGCAGCTCCCACACCTGCTGAGACACTGAATCTCATTACTTTCAATTACATCACTGAGAGCTGCAATACCTGCCTGTTTAATATGGAGCATTTCTATCCCCCCCTGTGGAGAGCAAACACACACGCACACACTGACACACACTCTGTGCCCCTGCTGAGAAACATAAACACTATTAGAGTCAATGGAGGGGGAGAGAATGAGGCTGATGTGATTGCTGTTGTTTGTATTGGTCCTCGGAGAGATGAACAATTAAAGCTCGCTCTGCTGTCGACACATGACGTGAACAGAAACATTAAAAACCTCCTGGATGTCGCCAAAAAGACTCCTCGGTGCACCCGAGACTTTTTGGGCGTCTTTCATTGATTGAAGAATCTAAACCGGTGGAATCATCGTCTATTTGTGCTTCTTAGTCGATACAAAAGGGCAGAAAATCAACAATTGTTTCTTTTTATTTTACAAAAATCTGACAAAGGAACATTTTGTAGCTCTTCTTTACATTGAGTTTAAAAGAGAAAGACCTCAGAAGAAGCTGTGAGTGTTTTCATAAGACTTTGTTTACTATAAATTAAAGCGACCTGTTCCCTTCTCCAACTCATGTTGAATTTAAATGCTAAACTTTTCTTTGATAATGAATAATGGTAAATGGAATTCTAGTCCTTTTCTAGTATTCTGACCACTCAAAGCGATTTTACACCGCATGACACACCTACACATTCACACCACATTCACACACTGATGGCAGATGTTGCATATGTAAAGTGACCATTAAAAGTAACTTAACCCATTCATACACCACCGACGAAGCAGCAGGAGCAACTTGGGGTTGAGTGTCTTGCCCGAAGACACTTTGGACATGTGGCTGCAGGAGCTAGGAATCGAACCCCGACCTTTTGGTTAGGGGACGACCGACTCTACCAACTGAGCCACAACCATCCTAATTTATTCATCACAAATATGAATAAATGGTTTATATTGTTGAAACTACCACTTCTTATCAACTCATGTAGCCATGTTAGCTGCTGCTGGGATCAATTGCCAAGCTCATAAACAATAATAGACAGGGGGCGCTGGTGGCCTAGAGGTTAGTGCGTGCACACCATGTACATAGGCTTTGACATCGAGAGCAGACGGCCCGGGTTTGAATCCAACCTGTGGCTCCTTTCCTGCATGTCATTCCCCACTCTCTCTCTCTCTCTCTCTCTCTCTCTCGTCTCTCTCTCTCTCTCCAGGGTTGTCATTGTTTGTGACAACTTCATTTTAATGTCTTTTTGGATGTTATTAATCACCGCAACTCAATATCTACATGTTCTTTTTCTGTGCCAATCCTTTAATTCAAAAATACTCTAAACCAATCAGAATCGAGCAGCCACTACGACTGACACTGACCTATAAGGAAATCGCTGTACCTCTGACAGCTGGCCACTTACTTCCTTTGATGAGGAATGATAAGAAGGATTCTGACATTTTCTATAATTATTCACAAGCAATTTAAGCCATTTTGCACGAGGGGGTCTTCACTAGAGTCCATGGCAAAGTCTGGGAACACCTGTAGAAGTACTCTTAGTGTAACTTACTTAAAAGTATCCACCATACAATGTAAATACAGTATTAGAGATGGTCAGCAGGTGGTTTTAGTCCCATTCTATCCGGGGGGGTTAGTTAGTTGTAGACACAGTGAGATGTAGAGGTAGATTAGCTTTAAAGGAAGTAGGAGACCCTCCTCTCTTCTTTTCTGCATGACGGCATAATTACTCATGCTTCCTCCACCTGTCTGCTTCCACCTGTTTTTTTTTCCACACACTGATTCTCTTCCCTTTCTCTCAACATGCTTTAAAAACAAACTGAATCCATCTCACTGTCGGTTTTTGTCTTCTTGCCTTTCTTCCTCCAGGTTCCCTCCATTACCCGGTCTGTGGGCCATGACAGGATCCTGGCTCTCCGACAGCAGACTCAGTTCCTGTGGGACGCCTACTTTTCTTCTGTAGCCAAAATCGTCTTAACTACTCTGGAGGTAAGCTCGGAGGGAAAAAAGAAATCGGCCTTATGGGATTTTTTTGGGATTTAGTTTTGTCAGGAGAGCTTTGTTCAATCAGCTGAGCTGCTACATCTTGTTTTATACTCCACATTGCCTCTGGCTAAATTCTACCTCCCGAACATCCACTTTTAGGAGAAATCCCCTCCAGCTGTCAGTTATACTATTTCTATTCTTTCATCCAAAGATGGTTAACTTACCTAGTTTTTTCCAGATATGCTATGCTCTATATTCTAACAGAAACTTCTCAGATCAATCTGCCTTCCAACGTTTCACACAGCATATGAAGCTCAAAGAGGTTGCACCTCAAAAGTAGATATTTGTAGAGTGTGTTGTGAGGTCAGGTACTTTTTCGTTGGTTTTTCCAAGAACTGAATTATCCACCAAACCTTCAGATGTCAACAAAAATCCAACTAATTCATCAAGATCTTGCAGGTCAACATTTCATTGACCGGCCTGATTTGTAAGTTATCAGGACTTCATTTTTAAGAGATTGATAAATCAGTTTCAGCTCAAGTTTTGAGTCTTTTTATTAAAAGCACATGGGCTTAGGGAGCGCGTCCCATGTGTTGAGACTCTCGTCTCGAGCGGTAGGCCCCGGGTTCGCCTCCACCCGTGGCCCCCCTCCGCATGTCATTCCCTGTTCTCTCTCCTTGGTTTCTGACTCTATCCACTGTCCTATCTCAGCATTAAAGGCACGAAAAAGCCCCAAAAATAAATCTTTAAAAGCACATGGGCTTGAGAGATCTATTCAAAGATGCTCTAAAAACCATGGTTCTCAACTGGTGGGTTGGGACCCAAAAGTGGGTCAAGAAGTGGTTTTAAGTTGGTCACCAGGGTCACCATTTGTGGCAGAACGTGTTTGCTGCATTTTTATTTGAAAGAACATTTAGTAGGGTTGTTCATTCATACTCTGTAGGTGACAGTAAGTCTGATTACCTGCCATTAAACGAACGACAAGAAAAGAAGACAACGAGGATAAAGTTTGTTTTGATGCTGCCAGTTAGCATGGCGAAATGAAAATATGACATTAACAATGTGTTTTCTCACATTCAGGACAGTAACGCAGGAATGCAAAGTTTTTCATTACATACATTTTGGTTGAATGTTTTTTTTTTTTTTTCTTTCTCTGCTTCACCGATTGAGAACTGCTGCTCTAAAACATAATCCATCACTGGTGTGGTTTTAAATTGTCTCCTGCACATGCTGGTTTAGTTGCTAGAGGTTGGTTGCTTAATGGCATAACATTAATCAGTGACAGGTGACAGGTAAATGCAGTACTGTCCACCGACAAATATGATAAACCTCGAGAAAAGAAAAAGATAACTTGAGTCTGACTGGTAACAAGCATTTTGACGCCTGCAAAGTAACATATATAGTCTGTGAGGCAGAGTGAAGAGAAGAATGTGAAGGAGGTCTACACTGGCTGGAAGCACTCAGGTTTGAGATGTGTGTGCGTGTATCTGTGTGCATGCCTGTTCTTAAGACCAGAGAGCTCGCGGCTGGCTCGTTAAATGACCTCTCCAGCTCCAGTGCAGAAGATGAACTCGTCTCATCGAGCCTTCCTCCTCTCCTCTCCTCTCCTCTCCATTCTTTACTTCACCTCCTCACCGCCGTATAGTTCACGGACTATTTTCTTCTCTGTGACATCTGTGAATGCAGACTCAGAACATAATTATCCTCCTTGTTATCAACATCATCATTAGTCAAATTACTTTGATCCCTGGCAGCACATCTAGTGGTTTCAACTCATTATCAACAATTCAACCGTTGTTAATATGTTTGGACCTTTTCAAAATCATAAGAAAAGAAACACAACACACACGTAGAAGTAAGTTAAATTGAGGGCAGAACAAAATCATGATCAGGATTTGCTTTCCTTGCTTAGGCTTAACAGGAAACTCTAAAACATTTCTGTCATTCTGGCAAAGCACCCATTAAAAGTTATGTATATTTAAGTGTCTGCATGGTGCCTACCAACCATAAAGGGCTCAAAATTGCAGTGACTATGGAGCCATTCTAACAGATTGGGTGATAAACAGACCAGTCTCCCAAAACATTGATCTTGTAATGTATTTCCAGCTTAATAGTGCAAACGTTTCACTAAATTGCAGCACTTTTTCCTCCTAAAAATCACAGCGAAAACAAGACCTCAGTGACACCGCCAAACGCCTGATGCTAGCAGGGTGTGAAATTAGACAGAAGCCCACTGACAGCCATCCACTGCTGGCCAGATGTGCTAAAACCTTTAGAGCCAGCACGCCACCAGGCTAAATGGGTGAAATGAGGCGTAGTTGATAACTGTAGTGTCCCACATACTGAGCGGCTGACAGTTGGTGTCAGGAGGTGTGTGTTTGTGAGTGTGGGAGTTTGTGTGTGTGTGTGTGTGTGAAGAGCCGGCTGTAAGTGCCAAGCTAATTCTCCACAGATCAGTAGAGAGCTTTGGAGTCAGTGGGACAATAAAGAAAAGCAGGATGCCGACAAAAATAAGTCCATGCTTTGTTCTCATGATTCTGTCCGTTTAAATGAGAAAAGCTCTGAAAGTTATAATCACGAAGGCTTGTCTGTTAGCCTATGACCCATTTAGAGCCTTCTGCATTTGCAGTAATCTTTGGCATTATGAGCAGGGTGTTGGTATGATGGAGTAGGTGTACTGATTTTCTGCTCTATGCACTGATGAGGGACTGGACTGGGGATCTGGAATACCAAGGATTCTCCTAGTGGGCTGACACCCTTTGGGGGCCAATATATGTTAATGTCATTATGCTGAATTAAAGACCTTTAATTTGCTAACAACTGGCCCATAAAGCAGAGTCGGCTCATTGTCTCCAATAACAAAAGGCTGGCCAAATCCATTGACTGTATAAAGACAGCAGTCGCCATTTTTGAAATGCAACTCTAAATAACTTTCAGCCATGCCCCTAACTATGCAAATGTAGCACAATCCTAGCCTTAAAGCCTCTGTACACCCACACAGGTGTTAGTGATTTAGAGGCATGATGCGACCTCTCCTCAGGAATATGTGGGTGTGGCCAGGTTTGTTTGATTGACAGCTCCACTAACCTGTTAATTTTGCATTAAAAGAAACCTTTTGAGAAGGAGGACTTGATGGTCTTGTATTATCATGTTAGTGCTGAGATATTTTTACATGATATATTTTCACCTCAACTCCACCTATTTTCTACCCTTTTTCTGGTGTTATCAGACATAATTATTAAAATGTGTGGGGGTGCAGAAAATGATTTTGAAATCAAAATAGATTAGTTTAAAAATGAATAAAAGTTCACTCCCTATACAGTTTATGCCAATAAAGAAGTTAGCTATTGACACCAAACCCGTTTTTTTGAACCAGGGTTTTTAATTCTCTCAAAAAGGACATTTTAAGACGAGACCTAATGGTGATTCTAAGTCTTTTGGAGCAAGTGGACACTTGAGGGACTGCAGTATTCTATTCACTTCATTGGCTTCATTTCAAAATTGTCCCAATTCTGTCTTTTACATGGCTGCTAAAGGACAGTAAATATGTTAATGCATCTGTTTACGTTGCATTCAATCATTGCATTGAATTGAGGTTGTATATCTTTGAGTGAGTATGTGTTAAATATCTTGAAATAATGACAGCTTCTCCATATGTATGGAAACCAATGATCACCAGGAAGTCAGTCCACCTATTCACTCGTCTATCGTGCTAAAAACTCAGTTTAATGGTGATTTGGAGCGATAGTATATTAGTCATATTTAAAAAGAGAGCTGCAAGGATGTTAACCTGGTAGATACCAAGATCGATTGTGAGGGGATCTGGTTAAAAAATGTGAGGACTGTATTTTTTCTCAGTCCAGCCCTGGCACAGATTGTATTTGTATAGCCATAACTCATTCACTTGCAAACCAGACAGTTCAGAAGCCTTATTATTGGCAATTTTCCCATTGCCATCTTTGTGTTTCTGGAGCCATGAGTTTAAATTTTGGAAAGGAGTAAGGGTTGGCAAACACTATGTATTCTTCTAATGTGTTGAGGCAGTTCAGTTTAACACCTGAAAACAAACACCAAAACACCTTGAACAGTTTTAGAATGATTGTTTGTAGTTTGAAGATGAATCAGACATTTAAGATTAAGTGATCTTGACATTGCTAAAGGGGGCTGGGAATGGTAGAACAGAGCTGGTAGTAGAGTTGAAGGCTGAGTGGTTTTAATTGGACACACACAAAAGGCTGGTTGTGAAATTCATTTCAGGTAAATCTGCATAGGAGACTGAACAATGGGATGGATTGTGGATATCTGAGCCGAGGGTTATTTACTGCAGTGGCTTGATTAGATGATGAAGTGCAGGTGTTCGGGTTCAGCAGCTGCAGGCGCTCAGGCGGAGGTGGAGAAGGCCACACCCAGAAACACAGAGAGTGTCAGACAAACATGAAACACAAAGGAGAGCAAGTGGAAAAACTGTAGACCAAAACAAAATGCTAACATTCACAAACAGTAAGCACTAGATTGGTTTCTGCATCCATAACTCAAATGACACAATTGCGTCCTTCTTCTCTGGGCTTTCTTTTGTCTCCACATATAACATGATTCATTGCATGCAATTTTTAAAAATGCTTTTGTAAAATTTTTATTTATAATCAAAGTCTGACAAAACAATTATGAAATGGCACACAGAACACAATTAGAGACGGAGCACAAGTCGGAGAAACTGAGAAACAAAACACATTGAAATGTGAAAAAAAGATAACAAGAACAGTCAGAGGTTTTATCAGGAATCAAGATATTTTACAATATTTGTACAAAGGCTGGTTTAGTTTGAACATATTTCAGTGTTTGCTTCAAGTTTGTTAACTCCTTAATGAAGATTAAGAACAGTAGTCTTGTTTTCACTGAATTTACATTTGTTGATGAATTGTTTGGTGATAATTATCAGGGTATTTGACATCAATTAGTCTCAGTGCAGCTGTTGAGTTTACTTGGCCACAGGCACAACCGGGTAAGTACAGCTGGTGCCACAAACCGGAAATTCTCCATATCAGTCTGAGCAGTCTGTGCAGACTGCTTAATAACCAGTGGCGCTGCCACCTTCTGGCCAATAGAAAGACTGCTAATAAAGTAAAGTAAAAAAATAAATATTTTAGATTTCTATTTAAATTGAATCTGACTAACAAAGCTGCTGTACCACTTGTCACCACAGGTGCCACCAAAGAGCCCAAAGCACATCTATGGAGTTGCTTCTTGAGAGTAAATTCAGAAAATTTCTATAACATTTCATTTTAGTTGAAGCGATGGAAATAAAAAAAAACTTATTTGATTGGATATTATTTGTTAAGAAAGTCATGAATGTGAAATAATATATGTTGGAACCTGTGTTAGTTGTGTTGCCCTTTTTATTGTAACTTCACTAAATCAATATATGAGAACTACATCAATAAATATATATAACATTGGGCCTGTTGCTCCATTCAAAACCTGCACTCTGTATCACCATTTTATTGAATTCTGAAATAATTACAAAATGACCCTGGCAGCATAAAAACAGAAACAGCCAGTCATGAGTTGTGTAATTTCAATATACTTGATGTCTAACACTGGTATTCACACGCTCTGGTATTTGCTTATCTCATGCTGACTTAATATATAACGCCTGTGTGGTGCAGAAACACTTCTTTGACGGAGTGTAAATAAAGCCATCACACCTCAGGGGCTCTCACATGGGGACCTGAATGCATCATCTGATTTGCTGACGAGTTGAAAGGGAACGAATAAATGATAAAGGAAGAAAACAGGAAAAACAAACTAAAGGTTGTGAGCTTTCCTTTTGAGGAAAACATTTTTGCTCAATCCCACTAAAGCTTCTCATTTAGGGACTGACATGCCAGCCAGCTGCATGATCCTCCCTGTGCCTGTGTCATCTCCACCTTTCATCCCTCATAAAGGGAATACAAATGCAATTTATAGGGGTCTTTATGTTTGTGTTGCCATTGTTCCATCCACTCTTGCCCCTGCTGCTTACACTTTCGAATTTTATGTCCTTTTGTTGCAAATTTACACTTTGATACTAAAAACTATTTAGAAAGACCTTAAGGTGCATTATATCACAACTTGTTCTCCGATTCTTGTGCTGTTAGACCCGGGGTTCCACAGGGATCTGTCCTAGGTCCACTGTTGTTTTCACTCTACAGACACCACTGGGTCAGATTTTGCATTCTCCAGTGATTGCTTGCTATGATGATGATTTGCAGATGAACATGCCAGTGGTCTTAAGAAATTGGTCTGATACAGATGTACGTTAGCCCTTTTAGCTGCTGTAAGGAGCATGTTGTCGTCAAACTTTTTGCTACATAACTCAGCAAAGATAGAAATTTTGGTTATTGGTCCGTTAAGACTGAGTCATCTGTATTAACATTTTACTCCCTCTCCGGATGATTGTGTGCATGGAAAGAGATGAGAATCTTGGATTATTTTTTTGTTTGATATACACATAAAGGAATGGAAACATGGCCAAGATTAGATCGGTCCTCATCGACAGTAAGTGGTCTTATTTGGATGTCATGCTGTCTGGTTTGACTATAAGAAGAGTTTTGAAGGTCTGTAGAAAGTTCGGCATGCAGCCACTCATGTTATTTCCCTACCAGCAGAAATTATTTGTGTTTTTAAATCGCTTCTGATTTCCATTGGGTGATGTTGTTAGAGTTTGAAAGATTGGAACTTAACAGAGGCACACCGTTTAGGCAGCAATGGGCATGAACCAGTTGTTGTCTGACCTTTACATTCAAGTCGTAAGATGGCTTGGCTACTTTAACTGTTTTCAGTTTTTTATTAGTTTGGTGACATCAGTTAGTTTTGGGGAAGCTGTTGAGGAAGCTTGGCAACAGGGGCAGCTCCTAGAAAAAACAGGGTAAGGACGGAGACAGCTGGTGACGCAACAGGAAATGTTTCTGTATCAACCTGAGCAGTGTATGCAGCCTATGATCCATACAATATTTTTTACCCAGTAGCATTGCAAATATAACTTAAGTAAAGGAATGTACTTTCAAGCTTTTTAAGCCTCATAACATCATTTTAAAAAGCACAGCTATAACTCATAATGTGTATTCTTAAAGAAATCGCATTCCTTTTGCTGATCTTCAGATATTTGTGTATTTAGAGGTCCAGCAGAATATTGTAGGTGTGCCATTGATTTTCTTCTTTAAGCCCCCTGAAGACTTCTCAACATTTAACCTGCTGACCTGACCTGAGTTAACAAGCCTAATGGATGATATTAGCTAAGTAGCTAATGGACTCCTCGTGTTGGGAGCTAACTGATGTCTCTGGACTGTTTTGTGGAGTCATTCCAGCTTCTAGAGAGTTCCCCAAGCTTCACCTGAAGATAAAGAGCAGGCTATTTGTATTTCAGATATGAGCACGTGTGGAGGAGAAGTAGGGTAAAGAGGCCGTCAAGAGGGATGTTGTGTTAGCTTAAATGTTACATATGGTCTGTCCATGTGCTTATACAACCAATTCTGTGTGAATGGATTAGATATGACAGTGTGAAATGTAGTTGTTACTCAATAATTTTTTTCCGCTTCTTTATGCCTAAATTAATTTTTAAATTAAGTTGTAAAATGTAATTTAACAGATAATGTGTTTGTGTCTGTGTTGTGGAAACTATGTGTCTCCAAAGTTGGCAAGCAAAACAGCTCTCATCTATACTTTCTCTCCCTTCTGTTTACTTTCACCTCGATGTATTCCATCCCCGTTTTTCTACATCTTTGTTTTGTACTTTAAAACTTTACACTCTGTTTGTGCCATTGGCTGTTCCCTATGTGTGTCTTTAAACACTTTCTTCCCTCTGTCCTCTTCTCACTGTCTTTTTCCGTCCAGATCATCCAGGACCGCGTGGACTCTCTGGTGTCCAGAAATCGTCTATTGTGGAATTCTCTACCTGGTGGTCTCTATGCACTCCCCCAGTACTCAGCCGACCCCGCCCAGTTCCCTTTTTACTATGCCATACTGGGTAAGTGCTCATCTGCTCATAATTTAAAAGTGCTAAAATGTTCTGAACACTTTTTTTAAACGTTTAAATGAAAGAAAAAGTGGCAAAGGGTTGCATTTATTAACGACTGAGAGCTCATTGTTAAAGGTGTTTTAAAACAAGTTTTTATTGTGAGTGAATGGGTGCAGACTTAATTATGATTTTGTCACAGGCTCAGAGTGACAAACTGTGAGGCTCAGACAGAGACACATGAGGCAAAGACACTGCATGAGGTGAAAGGTTCACAAATCACAGCAGAGTCTAACATAAAAGCTCATGGATCACCAACGTTATTAATTTGGAACACGATTTTGATTTTTCATCTCAATAAAGTTGTAATACTTTATTTCCTAACTTTTGCAGGATTGAACAGTTATTCATTATTTCTAAAATTAATGTAGGAAAATTGCATTTTCTTCTATCTAGCAATACATTTTCACCGGATATAATTATTAAAAATGTACCACCCTGTGGGCATTTCAAATATATATTGACCACCCAAATATTTCAGTAGAGGAATTGCATTGTGGGCCTTAGATCTTCTGGTCTCAAAGAGGAAAGCTTCTGACGATGCTGGCTCCTATAGGCTGGGCTCCAGCTGCAGTCAGGCTTTGTCGCTCTCCATGGTGCTGAAACATTCACAGGACTTTGACTATTTCAGGGTTCCGTTTTTAAAACAGCTCATGAAGGTGATTAAAGATAGAGTCAGTAGCTATTTCTTAAAAAGTAAAATTTAGACTTATACAAAAGTAATGCTGCTCATTCATCACTTATGGGCCTCTATACATGTGTGGAGGTGACTGTGTCTGCAGAGACTCTGTTTTCTGCCTGGATTTAGAAGTGCATGTGTTTTGGTTGATTCTGGGCAGGGAGTGGATGCCTTTCCTTTTTTTATTTTTATTTTTTTATTGGTGATAAGGTGAACAAAGTGAAACAAGAATATATAGACATGACATAGACATGACAACTAAAGCAAGAACAAACAAACAAAGACAAAAAAGTGGATGCCTTTCCCCCAAACACTGACAGCGTGTCGGTGAGTTTGGGAGTGGATACAAATCAGCTATTGGACGTGATTCAAACTGGTGAATATTGCGGACACAGCAAGGCGCAATGCCACACAGATAACATTTATTACGCAGATTAAATTACTATTTTATTTGATTAATATTTTCATACTATATTTCTACTGCTATATTGTATATTTTGGAGCAACTGTAACAATTTCCCTCTGGGATTAAAAAGTATTTCTGATTCTGATTCTGAGAAACCATTGAACATTGGGTTGGCCAAACACTGCTCCTTAGCTTGTGCTAGCTTGCTAAATTATCAGCTTTCCATTACAATGAATGTAATATTTTCAGGTAGCTTGCAGTGTAGGTACAAGCAGTAAACATATACAAACATGTTTATATATTTGGTTTGACTTCCCCTCATTTCCTGTCTCTCTTGAGCGATCCTATATTTTGTAATAAAGGCAAAAAGGCCCTTCAATTGTAAAAGAAAAAAAGGTTAAATTTGTAGCCCACACTTAAATGAGTCAAAACAAACCGGTGCCATCTAAAATAAAGGAAGACAAAATGAATGTTTTTAAAGTGTCAATCTCCTCTTCTGTGATGCTCATGAATTACAGATGTGTTCTCCAGTCAGAGATCATCTGGCTGTCATACAAATAATATGTGATGTTTCTCTTTTTTGACAGTGCAATCAGGCAATGTCCAAGTTTTGTGTGTAAACTGCTGCTTCTCTCACCAAGAACCTGGAAGCTACAGCTGCAGAAGTACTGATTGAATTGCTAGTGAACAATGGAGTACATTTTGAGATAAACATGATGTTCAATGATATATGCAAATAAATATTTTAATTGCCCCCCGGGGACAAATAAAGTTTATTTAATCTAATTTAATTTAAAAAAAAATAAAGATACAAATCTAAAAGCTGCATGGGGGCGCACATGGCCTAGTGGTAAGGTTGTGCCCCAGGTATAGGAGGCTGTATTCCTCCAAGCTGGCAGCCCTGGATCAAGTCCGGCCTGTGGCTCCGCCTCCTTTCCCGTATCTCAATCCCTCCTGTTTTAAACTCTTTCCACTGTCCTATCAAATCAAGGCAAAAGCCCAAAAATAAATCTAAAAAAACAACAAATTAAAAGCTGCAGGCAAAGTAGAGGAGAAAGTGTGTGTGTGTGTGTGTGTGTGTGTGTGTGTGTGTGTGTGTGTGTGTGTGTGTGTGTGTGTGTGTGTGTGTGTGTGTGTGGATCTGCATGCAGACAGGAGAGATTCTCCGCTGTAACTCAGATCGATGTTGGTCTTCCTCGGAGGAGTTGTGGACTCCAGGGTGAGAGGGAACACAGAACGGAGGGATTGAGGGATCGGAGGGAAGATGGGGCAGTTTGCTTTACTCCACCGCCCGTAAATCACTATTTTAGCTGCTGCCATCTCGGCTGCTGCTGCTCGGGGAATAAGTTGTCGTTGATGCCGAGTGTGCGACCGTCTCACTCTGCCGCCTCCCCATAACTTTTGATGGCAAAGCAGTTGCAGCTTCTGCCTGATAGTTTGCAAAAGTTTGACGAACTCCTCGGATGTACTCTGGCCTCAGGAGCTGAGAGAACATCCAGATCTGTTGACTTCAGATATTTATTTTCTTAAGTTTGTGAAAGGTCACGTTGCTACATGCAGTGTAGAACTGCTTTAAGCGAAAAAAGAAAAAAATGTACAGTATTGTCTGTATCGTATGGATTTGTCGAGGTCGAGAGGGCACAACACTGATAAAAAAAACGGTAGAGGAAGTAATGCCCTTTTACTTTATCAACTGTTTCCCTTTTTAGACAATAACCACATGAATGTATACACAACCTTTGCAGGGAATAAATACGAGTATTCACATCTCTAAGAGGGAGAGTTGTTTTACACAGCTCTCAGTAAAGCCCAGGGTCGTAACAGGATTCATTTACAGCCTGGGAGCTTCAGGAATCAGACCAGCCCACTAAACCATTGGACCCTTTTACTGGAGTAAAATTTTAGCCTTAGCTAGCTACCCACCAGACGGTCTAAGAAAAGGAGGGTGGTCACAGACATAAGCACAGTTTCAACATTATGAACAAACTAGAAGACTCAGCCTGGGTGTCTTTACACAATTTACAGCGCAAGTTGGAGGTGAGATGTTAAAGTATGCAACATCTGGTTGGTGATGCTTCCCGGTCTGCTCTCTCACTGGCTATTGCAGGTCTTCCATCAGAGACTGGAATCGTAAATATCAAACATGTTGATTTATGTTTTCAGTTGCTTAATGATTGAAGTAACACTGTGTGTGTCTCTGTCCATGGTGCTGAAAAATTCCCACCATCCAAATCCTTTCCCACACTCAGGGCCCAGACGACATTTTAAACAGTTTGAACTTTAAACATACATTTCAATTGTTTTTTTTTTTTATTGTGGTACAATATGAAAGATTTTGGAGGAATACTACACATCTCATACATTGCCTTCTTAAATTTGTTCACTCAGACATTAACCTCTTTAACAGATGCCAGTGTACCTGCTGCTTTTCAAAAGGGTCAGCGTGCTGGTACAGAATAAAACAATACTTCTTTAATGACACCTGGAGATGAAATAAGAGAACGACAGGTACTAAACTAAAGGACGCTGTCAACACACCAGATCCAGCTTTTATCATCCTGATATTTCTACTGAGACAGTTTTAGATCCATTCACACATCGATTCCTGTGACTCTAACATCTCTCAGAGGACAGACTAATAATGACCCACATGTGACCTCCACCAATCTGAAGGTGTGAACGACCCCTCAGAGGTCAAACATAGATCACAAGGCCACCAATCAACCTGGAGAAAAATATATCTAAGATGTCAAGCAAGTCTTTTTCCATTTATTTGTCACCTTGGATTGAAGACTATATGATAAAGGGTTGTCACAATACCACATTTTTTAAACTTAGTTATGATACTGTAAATGGTTTTAATGCCTGTTTTGATATTGCTCATCTTTTTACACTACCCACCGCTGCACTATTGTCTCATTTAGTCTTGTACTGTACATATAAGTCTTTGGTTGTTTTGTATTTAGTCTTCATATTTAATGTTTTACTTTTTGTACAGAGAGAGCACAGTTCACCAAAGTCAAAATCCTTACAGTATGTGTGTAAGCGAACCTGGCCAATAAAGCAGATTCTGATACCATGGCAACCATAATGAAAGTCCTAGGCACCTGGGTATATTCTTATCTTTAATTACTAAAAAAAAAGCAGTCAACTCCTGCACACTGTCTAAATTGCAAGAATACGTTGACAATGTTTGGGTACATTGCCAATGCATTTGCACAATTTTGACAGTGCTCTTTTGATTAACTTCAAATCTGGTTGAAGATCTGTAGTTTATTTTTTTTTTACAGCTTTGGTACTTTTTGATTCTATCAATTATATAAATCACAGATATTGTGTCGTCTTTGAATACCTTAATGTAATATTTAGACATATGTTAAAGTTAAAATCCATTTATATATTGGACTACTGGGATGAAAACACTGCTTCTTCTGTAAATAGAAAATCTACTAAAGTGTTTGGTACTACACTTCCCAAAATGCAACTGGCCATTTTTTAGTGCCTCATAAAAGAGGAAATGTTAAATAAAATGTCTGATGTAGCATAATTATCCAATATCTTATACAGTATAACACAGAAACTATGAATATGAGAGTATGCTCATAAAACTAATCTGTGTAATTTAGCTCTTAAATCACAGATTAAAGAGTCTCTCTCTGTGACACCCCCCCCCCCCCCTCCCCCAACAAAAGAAGACCTCATGCTTCCATAAATACCTTGCGACGCACCTGAGACGTCTGGTCAGGGGGCCGGCTGTCAGAGAGATGGATAGAGCAACGCTAAAGAGCACTCTGGCTCCACTTATCCTCGAGGATGTGTGCTCCCCTCCGTCCATATGCAGCCAACATTTGGCATGATGTCGCCTGCTATCGCTGCTGTCTTCAGTTACTGTGTTTATTTCTTCTTCCAACATTTGCACCGGTCTACAGACTGTTTATTCCAGGCTTCTCACGAACAGGCTTCCCACTTTAGACACGTAGAATTTAAATAGCACACGTTATTTTGAGTTTATCAACCATGGTTCAAATAAACGTGTATAAAAATGTTTTATCAGAAACTTTCTGGTTTCCCTGGAATCACAATAAGCGCTAACTCAGCATGTAACAAAATGAGTTTGTAGATTGTGATTGTATGTATTAATTGTTCTTCATTCTTACACTTTTTTTTACAATAAAATCAACTTTAGTATGCATTTAGATGTTTTGGTTTTTCATTATTTGTGCTCCTGCTCATTGTTTCCAAGTCCCATGAAGAGATTCCTTTACTATGGAATAAAGAAACATATTGAGGAAATGAAATCCACTGGTGGAAGAAAATGCTTTATAATATAATATTGATGCTTTTCTTTGGCATGGGCTGCCAGAGAGGGAAATCCATTTCCTAAACCCCATTTACCCGAATGCTCAGGATCATTTATCGAAGGTGGTAATTCAGTTTGAGTTTGGTTCCACTTCATAATTTTCTCCTTTTTGCTCCCGTTTGCTTCATTTTGTTTGCTGCTATAAAATACAAAAAAAGTTACTTACAAGAGCTGTTTCACTGTGAGTTTGTAGGAAATACAATTAGTCCTTTTTATGGGAACAAGTCAGCGTAATTCACAGTTCACTGAAAAGAGACACTCGATGCAAAGTGTTCACTCTTGGATTAGACATGTTTACTCACGCTCAGTCATGGACACCGGGGGTTTCTAATGTGTCGTAGAGATTAATGAATGGTTCAGCGCGGATCAACCCGTGTCCAGCTAACCGGTTATAAGATGTATCTCTACAGATCTGTGTTAAAAACCTAAATACAGTTTACCCAGAACAGCTGTTTGTTAAATATGTGTGTGTTGTCTTTGTGTATGTGTGTGTGCAGGTAAGAGCCCCCCGCAGCAGTTCACAGCTGTGATCCACACGGTGACTCCTCTGCAGTCTCAGATCTCCCCCGTGGTGAAGCTCATCATCGCTGTAGCCAAGTCCAAGTTCTGTGCACAGGTGGGGAAGTTTGTCTGCAGCTCGACAGGAACATAATACAAAAACCTGTTTCATATATAACCAGTCAAATGGAAAGTAATATATAGTAATGTTCCTATATATGACATCGTTCCATTAAATCACACTTCACGCCCCCCTGCTGTTTCTACTTTCATTAACTTCCTTTTTATACCTTTTCTATCTTCTTATTCTTCTCATAATGTTTACCTCCTGTTGTTGGATTCTGTCAAAGACGGTCAGAAAAAGTAGGATTAAAGGCCACTATTCGAGACAGAAGTTATCATATATAAAATACCAGAATCATGACTCTAAGGGGAAAAACATCACAATATTAGATTATTCTTGTACTCTACTGTACTGCACATTGGTGGTGAGAATAACCAGAGTTTGAAACAACTATCACTACAACTGTGTTGAATATATTGTGAGGGATGATAGTCTGAGTCTGCAGAGCTGCATGCTGGTTAAAGAAAATAAATTACTGCGCAGTTTATAGAGAGAGTCAGGAAAAACGTGCCCACACTATTTACTCTGGAAGTCACTTTATTATCATGTTCTAATTAGATGACTCCATCATACTTATATTACTTCTCTACATATTTTGTTATCACACTAACTAAAAAATGGACACAAATAAATCCCAACACATTTTGGAAGAAAAAACAGTTGGATAATTTGCACATTGCATTTAACATTTATTTAGACATCTTATCTGTTAATTATGAGATCCCTCACTCGTAGGTACGAGTTTAAATTGTTGTACATGTTCATGTACATGTATTAATTTTATTATAGCCTACATACTTCTGTTGGCCTCCATCAGTGAAACATCATGTGCATGATTTTTCCCAGGGATGCACATTTTGGTGCCTTTAATTTCATAAAAGAAAGCATCTCTGATTTCCGACTCTGTCCACTGCCCTGTCTCTACTATAAAGCCACAACACCCCCCCCCCCCAAAAAAAAAAAACTGTCTCAGAGATTAAATCAACTAAATGATAACAAGTTTCTGTAAAACTAATTAAAAAAGTGTATTGCTTGTGCAACATAAGCTTGATAACAATATATAAGATAAAGAGTGCAGATCTGTAACTATAGCAACGACAAGTGGATAAGAATTCAGATACTGAGATAGATTCTATTGCAGCGTTCTACTTTGTGAAACCTTCTCTGTTGTTTTTAAAAGCAGAAATCCGTGTCTAATGATGTTGGTGCTTTTTTTCTCATTCAGATCGTGGTTTTATGGAACTGCGACAAGCCTTTACCTCCCCGGAACAAGTGGCCCTCCACCAGCGTGCCTCTCTCTGTCATCGAAGGACAGACCAAGGTAACAGCTGCCGGCTTTTTACATCCATTATGTATTAAAGGACTTCTTTTGGTGCTTTGCAAACAAGACATTTATCCCCCTTTTTAATAAAACACATTTTCTTAAAGGGTCTTTGACTCAAATTTGTTTAACATTTAACGAAAGTTGCACTTCTAAATTTCCCAAAACTTTAAGACACAAGAATTAACAGGATAACCATTTATTTGTATTTATTTAATGTGTATTTGTAATAGGGACAAGTATGGAGACGGTAAATTGTTGGGTCTACACACTACAGCATTTATAGCCTGAGCTAATTTGCTATACCCGTCGTAAAATACATAAAACTCAACAACAGATACACAGAAAACAGTACCAAGCAAGCACAATAATAAACAGAAAGAACAGCACAGGATACAAACTATTATACAATGAAACAAAGTAAAATAGGAACAGAACTTGGAACTTGTGGAGAGGTTAAACCATTAGAAATATCAAACACCTGTGCCTGAGGCCAGACTTTTACTGGCTCCCTTCCTGAAAACTGTCCCTGTTGGCATTAATATTAACAGTGTTTAATTTCTGGGTGGGGTGCCACCATCTGGTTCAGGACCATTGCCAAGCTGGGGGCTTTGAGGTGTTCTGACCCCTGTTTACCGCCTCCTCTGAGCCCAAAATTAATTTACAGGTGAAAGAAAAACAATCAGTAACAGTTTGTGTTTCCTCTGCAGTGAGAAAGTCAGAGTGAAGATTTAGACGCACACCTGCAAAGTGAACTCATATTTGTTCTCTCGCCCAGCTCTCTTCATCTGGGATATTTTTGAGTTACAATCATTTGAGTGACACGATCTCTCCTGATGGTTTCCAACGACATATTTGCCAATAGTAATTAGTCTGTAGGCGTATTGATCTGTTGTGAAAAGTTGGCCCCAACCTCCATTGTTGAAAGATGAAGGCGATGCAAAAGGGCAAAAAACTGCAGAGCCCTGAGGGTCCGCTTCAAGCTGCCTGCAAAAGCAAAGAAATCCCCGTTAGGTTCCATATTTAAAAATGTCCAATTTCACTGCAGAAACAAACAAAAAATACAGCCTGGTTAGAACAAAAGGCAAAAAGGCGGAGTTAGGTCGTCCAGATTGATTGCACGTGAGGTGGAGATGTCCAGTATGGCAGACGCCATCATTCGGCTTCCAAAGGCCTCTTCAGGAACCAGCAGGTCACAGAGACTATGTCCATGTTTTATGAAGTCTTTGTGTCATAGTGACAAAGATAAGAAGACCTATATTTTTATTCAACGTTGTTGTTTTAATGCTTTCTAATCATTAAAGTGAATTTCCAGTGTGAACACAAACGTACCGTGCTTGGGTACTTGCTTGAGTCCGCTTGAAGAGAAGGTCCTGGGCATGATTCATGAGTACTCGAGAACAGTTGGCAAGAGATGTGAACACAACGGTGCTCAAACAAGAAAGTGGGCCGCTGTATGACGTAATTCTTGGCATTTCCTGTCCCTTCAAAACCCGTCATATCCGCGCAGCACAGGCTGATTTCTTCCTCTGAGCTGACGGTTGATGTGGAGGCAGGAAGAGGGTCGTTGTCGGCAGGGTAATCTTCACACCATTTTCTAACTTAGTCATAGTCTCCTGATGAAAATGTCCTTTATATTGAGTCAGATATTAGTCATTTGTTATTGATTTAATTTAGTCAATTAGTCACTGACTAAAATTGCACATCATTTTAGTTGAAGATATTTTAGTCAACAAAATCAGACGCAAGCTTTTATTTTGATGATCAGAATCTCCAGGGGGGCGGGGCTTCACGGACCTGCAGGCTCCAGGCTGCACATTGTTGCACTCACCACACACACACACACACACACACACACACACACACACACACACACACACACACACACACCTTTGATGAAGTCTGCTGTGGTTACAATGATTTTAGAACAGCTGACGGGGGTGCGTGATAATCCTCACTTATAATGTAGTTTTCGTTTCGTCACATTTTCCTCAATTAGATGATGAAGTAATATTATTCATCAAATCGTCAAATAGCGGAGTTTCGTCTCGTCATGGTCATAGTTGACTAATTTAAAAAGACCTTCGTCAACAAATATTTTCGTCATTTATTTCGTTGACGAGATTAACACTGGTTGTCGGTGTCTCACAAATAACAAAAACCTCCTCAGTTAGCGGGATGGACTAATCCGGTTGGCTGTGGACACCCAAGTAAGATCAAGGTTTACAGTACCAAACCGTACTGAAGCAAACTGCAGGGCTTGGTGGCAACAGGGCTTATGATTGCAGCTTTGTGTGGCACTGTTGTCCAAGGACCTTAAAGTTTATTCCCCTCCAACTTGCGACAGAAACGATCCAACTGTTTAGTGCTCGACTTTCTTCAACTCGTGTCCTCCTTTCCTTTGATTCAGTTCTAATGCCGTCCTCCTCTGGGTTCAAAATGGACTTCTGATTGTCAGAGATGATACTTGGCTTTCAGAGCCTGGAGTTTGACTCTGTGAGAATTGTCCTCATTTACAGTGTGACTGAGTAATGTTCTCTCTGCACATTTACAAGCACAAATGAAATCACTTATTTCACATTTCATTTTAAACAACTGTTCTCTCTAAAAATACTCTCCGACTCATTCTCCCTCGTTCTCTCACTGAACCCTACGTCTCCTCCCCCACACATGCCCACCTCTGTCTAATCCTGATGCTTTGTGCTCTAATTGCTTCTGTTTGTTTTTATGTAAATGTGCCCCCCCCCCCCCCCCCACCTCCTCCTCTTGAAACACAACAACATCATGTCCACTGGTGACAATAAAACGTGTCTTTGGGGCAGAATATGTTTGTGTGTGTGGTACCCAATATTGTCAGGCAGACGCTCTTCACTGTATTTCCTTACAATCACACTCGCTGTGTTTGTTCCCATTGCAGTAATTACACACACACGTGGCACACACAAACACACACACACAGAAGGTTCGTCATTTGCCACAACAGAGCGCAGCAGCAGAGTCGTTTGCTGTTGGTTATTGGAGTACGTAACACTGTAGTGCTGAGAGGAAACACACTATCAGAAAGCTTCTAATTCAACTTTCTCTTTCCTCAACTTCAGAACTCGACTTTTGCTTCTATGCTTTCTGAATTGGTTTTTACCATTTCATTTATTAACATGATTTAATATTCTTAAAAATGAATAAGATAACAACGGTAGCTGAGATAAAGGGCCAACTTATGAAATCCTTGGAAGTGAAACAAAAGACAGTTTCTTTCTTTCTTTCTTTCTTTCTTTCCTCTCGTTGCTCCTGAGCTATTATGGCCAAAGAAACAAAACAAACAATAAAGAAATAGGAAGAAATATGACATTTAGATGAACTGCACTTAAAAGGCTATTTTAAGTCAGGGAGGGTAAACCAAAAGGACCTGAAATTACCTCTCATCACCATAGGTAACGACACAGCCAATGAAACCAAGCGGCAACCTCTGGTGTTGAAAAATGAAGCCAATGCTGAAGTGTTACTAGTACTACTTGAGTGTCCACCTGAGGCAGTCTCTAAGAGACCCTGAAGTCACATACACATCCTATTCAAAAAATGTATTTCCATTATCGTGTGTTTAATTTTTTTTGCTATATTATTGCCTGATCATAACACGTTTCCCTTCTTGGAAATCTGAATTCTGACTTGTGCTTCCTTGGCCTCCTTTTCATGTTTACTCTTAAGCAATACGAATGATTTGATTACTGAAGAGGCTTCCTGACCCATGATCAAACACGCTTCAAATCCTTACCGTTAGATTCAGCACAGGAAATATAAGGATCAGATAAATCAGCTTCCTAACAGCTTTGCCGTGCTATAAGTGAAATTCTGCTCGTTCAGCATTTATGACCCACACGCCGTTGATATTATCAAAGCAGTGACCCCTGTGCTCCCCACTATCACTGATGATATATCGACTTTATCGCACTTTCATCAATCACTTTGTAATATTGCTCGTCTTAGCCCCACAGCCACAATTTTCATATTGATAAGGTGATCTTCGACATTGATCCTGACTGCTTGCGTTTGCATTTAAATGAAACCAAAGGAGAGTGAACGTGAAGCGCTAAAAGGTCAAGTAGAGCCACACGTTAAGACCTGAGTGAACAGAAGGTCAGGGCAAAATACTTCATGTACAGTTGATGGTCTTGTGTTGACCTCAAAATATCTTTTCAGTTTATTCTTTTCTAGACTTTCATTTTTTAGATGTATTTTTGCCTTTATTGTTGAGCCAGGACAATGGATAGAGTCGAACTGGGAGATAGAGAAGGTGAGGAATGACATGCAGGAAAAGAGCCACAGTCGGATTCGAACCCAGGACTACAGCCTCTGTACATGGGGTGTGCAAACTAACCACTAGACCACCAGCGCCCCTGAAAATACTTTCTTAAGGCTTTATAAAGTCTTTGAAAAAAAAGGCATTTTATGAAAAATAAATTCAGAAAATGCAGAACCGTAAAATAAATTAATACATATTTTGTTTTGTCTTACTAAACAAATAAAAATAAACTGGTTCATCAAGAGCCCCCCTCCCTTATTTATTTTCACGACAAGCATTTAGTTTGAACCAATAAACAGTTGCCTCTGAAGTTGTATTTGTGAAAGTAAATCCTCTCCCGAGTTCTTGTTTGGTCTCCACCAACTTTTAAGAAAATAATGTGGATCTCACTGGACAGACTCAGAGTTTTTTTTAATCATAATTGTTTAACTTTTTACTTCCTACAAGCAATAATGTAGCCTCATAAAGTTGTTTTGCTCTAGTTTTAAACAAACTGTTGCATATTTCCTATTCCAGCAAAGAAAGAGCAACATAAACGTCTCTCACAAGTCGTATGTATGGATGTTCTTTTGCCTCTGTTTTTGGTCTCCAACAGCTCAACATGAGCATTTACTTGAGTCCTCTTTGTAGATGATGTCATCTTTTACTTCTATCTCTGTTTGTTGCTGAGGGCAAAGCAACAATTAAAACAGTAAAAGTTGCATCATAAAAAAAAAATAATAATAAGCTGAAAGACGCAGAGATTATGGAAATGAAGTCAGTTAATTATCAGTTTGCGTTTGTTTCATTTGGAACAATTTATTTTCACGATGAAAACTTAATTTATTCCATTCTAATTATATAGGTGTTATAGTGTTACTTTATATAAGATCTAGGCCTGCTTTTATAGCATATCTTTACTGCATACACATAAAGACGGATCATGTCTCACACCAATAATGCCAAGTAAAAAGTTCACTGTGAGATAAAGTGCTTCTACATAGTTTATGATGGTGTTGCAGACAGCTGTGTGATCTTTGACTTTTAACTGTAATTTACAGATATTGAGATATATCAGCGACATAAAGACAGACCTGGTATCTCTG
Organism: Labrus bergylta; assembly: GCF_963930695.1. Lineage (NCBI taxonomy): Eukaryota > Metazoa > Chordata > Actinopteri > Labriformes > Labridae > Labrus > Labrus bergylta. The sequence continues at coordinate 6,002,762 of NC_089209.1, read as the reverse complement.
AAGAAGTCCCCTTGAAGTAGCAGGAGTCATGGCAAATATAAAGCAGAGAGGGAAGGGTTGGAAGGAGAGCGACAAAGATAAGGTTCAGACCATTGAACTGCCAGAGATCTAATCTCTGTCCAGAGGCAGAAATGAATTGACACCAGCCAAAGGGGGGAGAGAGAGAGCGGGGGAAGGGGGTTTGGAGGTTACACTTGGACAGCTTTCAGACAGACATGTGTAACAGATAAGTTCAGCAATTAGGATGTCTCAAGGCCCGTGTCAACACTGGTGTTTATCTGACAACAACTGCTGATGGGTCATATTTTAGGTCACTAAATGCAATCTTTTAGTTTGACAAATTTCTGAGCGAAAAATATAAATTACTGTTTTTTTTTTGCTTTCTGGAAAGCATGAACACATAGCATCCGGTCCATTAAAGAGAAACTCCTGTTTACCTCTGACACTCTGGGACAAATTGCACTGGACTGAAAGTTATGATTTAAGTTCTGACAAATAATATTGAAGAAGAATAAGAGTTTTCAGAGATTCATGACAAGCTCGGTGATGCTGTTCCTGGGTACAGCAGTGTTTTGATGACTTTAAGGATGATGGGAAATGTAGTTATCTCATCATGTTTTATTATGGGGATCTGCATACACTTCTTTTCACTCATACACAGGTGTAATAGTGTATGAAGACCATTAGTCCAGGATCCATGCAGTACATTAATATTCAAGAACATACATTTACTTCCAGGTGATTACCCTGTGATGGTGGTTTTCTGAAGGAAGCTGAGATACTGTTACACTTCTGTGAACACAATCCTGACTGAACTAAATACTTGTCTGCTGATTACAGCGCAATCATCCGAAGAAAATACAGCTCCTCACTTTTCACACTATTTAATAAAACATTTTTTTAGAGGATACGTGTACATTTCGTTTGATGTTCTGCTTAATTACTTGATGAATTAGCACTCGGCATCCATCGACTCATTAAGCTGAGATGGAAGTAGACATTAACCTTGCGGATATTTTTTTTGTGGTTTTACTTTGCAAAATAAGCCTCTTAGTATTTCCCCCCTGGTGGTGTGAATTCACTCCACTTTATATGACATAGAACTAAACTTAAGGTGACAAACTCAGCAGGTCTTATAGTAAAACCTACAACATTTTGGAAGCAAAGTAAATAATCCAACCCTGGATGGACACTGAATGAGTGTTTCAGCCTTCCAGGCAAGCTGTGTGTTCTGGACACAAATACGGTCCCAAGTAATAACAGATGCTGGACATTTGCAATCCTTATTTGATGACGTATGAGAACAAATATCCTTATATAGGCAAAGTTGAAGGTCTTAATTTCATAAATACACAACAATCAATGTGAACTTCATGAGTTTTACAGTAAAAATGGTCTTGCAGTGAGGTATAAAAAAAAACAGATACAATGAAAATCATCAAAATTTACAAAAATATGTAGATTTGAAGAATCTGTAAAGTCAGTTGTGTAAGGTGAGGGTGAGTGGACATGTACTGTATAGATGATGTTCTGCAAAACCAAATATAATGAAACCATAAAGCAAAGATCCGGGGTCCGAGGAGTCTCCCCTGAGGTCTCTCAAAGACTGACTGCTGCTCTGATTTAAGCACGAGGCACGAGGTGTGTCTGATCTTCTAAATTCCTGCTCACCAGCTCTGTAGCACTGGATACAGAAAGCATGAAGTCCCAGTAAACTCATCGATGCAGAGGGGCCGTCCCCATGTGTGCTGGATCAATGCTGGATAAACGTGGACTCTGTAGTGCGAGTCCATCAGAGCTCACTCCATTCCTGTTTTGGCCCTTTTTCCGCATGTTTTCAGAGAGATGTTTGTTTGAAATCTTGGCTGATCCATCGCTTCTCAACAGCTAAATAATTCACACTTTAATTACAAGTCAATACCATCAGCAGCAGCCCTCTTTAAGCTAATGGATGGAGGTCTGCTAGGCTTTCTGTTAGGCATGGAATTGATAAAGACTCACACAGAATGAATGAAGTCGGCTCGTTGATCGATGGACACACAGCAGGGAGTGACACAAACACATCTTCTTAATGGTCATATATTTTGGCCACTTTTTGTGTTGTTAAATACTAGATATGTAAAAATGGCTTAGTGTCTTTACTTTTCTAAAACTCATGAATTTCAACCTTAATCCATGAAAAACTGCTGAATACAGATAAATTACTTTGATTCTTATTCTGATGAGGTAAACTTCAACTCTCTGTTTCTTTGAACATCTTCCTCTAGACTGAAATTTAAATTTAGAACACAAAGGTTGTTGGTTATCTCTTTCTTTCTTTTGTCTTTGTCCCTGCAGACCATGAGCAGTCGTTTCTTCCCCCACGACGTCATCCTCACCGACGCTGTTCTCAGCCTGGATGAAGACTCGGTTCTCTCGACAAATGAGGTGAGTCGCTGAGGAATTATCCAACCCATTGTCACAACGTTTACGAGCCGGTGAACTGAGACACTGATGCTTTATCAACAAAATGAGGTGAGACGGCCACAATCCCCAAGACACAAGACCACCAAAACATTGTTATCAGACATCTGGATTGGAATCTCAATTACTGAATGAATCACCGAACAGTGAAGACACAAATTCAACATGGCCGCCTGCTTAAAAAACATACTGAAGGTGAACTGTACCTTTTATTTTATTTTATTTTTTTACTTCAAATCATCTTTTAAATGTAGATATTTTATGGACTCACAGCTTAAACCCGGGACAAAAACAACGCCATCTTGTCACTTTGGGGCAAGGGTTTGATCTTCTAGTTTCTCTGTTTGGTTCCAGTTTTACGCTGTTTGACTTCAAGACTTTGCAAAGCTTTGACAGGTCCAGCATAATTCATTTTTAACGTTCAACATGACCAAGTTTTGAGGAAGAGTAATTCTAACTCAAGTATCCAAACTTGTATTTTTTTGCACACAATTCTTAAGTCTGTGAAACAAGAAGCTCCAGTTCTCATGGTTTGATGTCAGTGGCCAAAGGTGCTGATGTCCTAACGCAGTATTGATCCTTCCTGAAATGAGGCAGTCGGCCCACGCACGGTCATGAATACCATTCATTAGAAATAAATCGGCCCACTTTGCCAAACATTGCAACCGCCACTGAAGCCGGGTAGGTAAATGTGATCGGCCTTTAGAGGATCGTTTCAAATGCATCAGATGAAATCGAACTGATGACTCGGAAGTTTAGAGCAACAAACTTGGACAACAGATTTAAAATACAAAACAAAGAGTTATTATCACAGACGCCAGTATTTGTGGAAGTTATTTAAAATGTTGCTTTAAGACCCAGTCTTAATTTAAATAACTGCAACGTGTAGTGTTAAGAATGATACCACTACAAAGGTGTTGCTTTAATTTAACTGTACACCGAGGAAATGAAATAAAGGAATGTGTTGAGAAGACAAAGATTAAAAATGAAAGAAAATCTCAGAAATAAAAGATGAGATGGTTGAAATACAAAAAAGGAAAGAGAGAAAAAATAAATGGAAAATTGGAAAAAAAGGTAGAGACAGTGGAATATTAAAGGAGACCAAATGACAGAAATAAAGATAAAACCTCAAAGTCAGAAGAAATAAAGAACGGAGAGCAGAAGAGCGTATTGATGAGGGTGTAATGAAAAACAAAGTGCTCTCTCAGAGTCAGTCGTTTTACAAGAGCCATTACCTCTGTGTCTGTATCATTACACTGTCAAAACACAGAGCGGCTCTTTGATTAAAGTCTTAGTCGTTACTTAGAAGAGAGGATGAGAAACACCCCAGTGGTTTGGTACACGGACACTTGTTTTAGAACAAATGAGAAAGCAGTGAATTGTCCAAAGCATTGTCAGGAGGGGAAAATAATGGTTCAGTTCCCCCTTTTTAATCAAAGACTGTGACATGATAGAAAAGTTACTAACCCGAATAACTCACATGGAACTACTGCGGTGAACGTTTGTATATAAAGTGGATGTCAAACTTTCACTTTCTACACCTACAAAACTCAAAACTTTTCTTTGACCACAAAACCCAAAATGTAAAGCACACGTTTGTTCTTTGTTCTGTTGATGAAAGATTTAAAAAAACGTGCTCAAGTGTTTCATTTTCAAGAACTCATATCATCTAGAATCAGGATGATGCGCCATTAGTCTAGCTAGTTATATCTTGTGCGCTCCATGTACAGAGGCTACAGTCCATGTCGCAGCGGCTGTGGGTTTGAAACCGACCTCTGCCCTTTGCTGCATCATCCCCATAGACTGTAAATATTAATGGAAGAAGCCTGAGTGAGGTCAGCCTTCCCTGAGTGGCTTGTGCCATCTCTCTTCCCTCACGTATTGGCAGCAGCGGGATTCACTCGCAAAAAAAAAAAAAAACATGTACGATATCTCTTTGGGCGTCTGAGCAAAAGCTGAAGGCAGCACTGTCACTCTCCTTTAAGGACGCCTTAACTCCACAATATATTTACAGAGGGAATATTTGAATGTTGTATATCGTGCCTTTAAGATGCAGAACATAATTGTATCAGAAAGCGGTCTTTATTGGAGGAAACTCTTCAGTATTATGTCCTTTATGTTCTATCAGCACTGACCACATCCATATCTGAAACTTTAAGGAGAAATGAATGCAACACATTCAGACCAATCACACTTCTTCTTGTCTCCAAGTAGCCCCCCCAACATGTAGCTTAAATGTACTGTGTGTGATTATAAGATTAACACTTAGTCGTCTTGACGTTAATACACGCTCTGTAGACTTAATAAATATACTTTCAGATGTGGGTAAGCAAGCAGGATATACCCAGACTGAACAACGACAGCAGCGACACATCACTTCACATGTGTTAAAGCAATATCACTCCACCAACCGTAACCATGAGCAACCTTAAAGGCAAAGTGCATCATACTTTTGCAATTGTATGCCAGGTACACAATATAAATATAAATGAAGTTAGCCTTAAATAAAAACAAATGTACTTCCTCTCAACCAGAGAAAAATAAAGATCTATCAAATTAAACTAAAAATAAATAACTTCATCTTACACCATCGTACAATTTCACAGTAGGTGCTCGAGATGTTCCAAAGATTTGAAACATTAAATAGGAAGTGAAATGATCAGTACCAGCTCATGGGTGAAGGAGTCATTACAAACAGAAACCTGGTTTCCCTTCAGTACGTTAAAGATGCCATCATTAATCGATTGTGAGACCCGATGAGCCCCAGAGATCTGATATATCTTTAAACTCGGATGTTTTATTGACGAGGAGAAGGTCGATGCTCACCTCTGCTGCACGCTGACGGGATCACAATGACTCCTTAGGACCACGATCTGTGGCATAGCAATACGTGTGAGTTTGTACAACTCAAACTTTTCTGACCGTGTGGGCTGTTTCATGAAAGGAGAGGATGTAGAGGAAGATGTCGGAGAGAGAAAGAGAGAGGAATAACAACGGGGACGTGGAGTGAGTCTTTGCTGTGCTCACTAACCCGTTGCTCTAATTGCCCTTTTAATATGAAAAAGGGGGATTCATTGAAATGAGATGAAATATGTCAAGTGAGTGGAAATGTGTAAGAGAGAACGTTAGGCCTCCTTTTTTTTTTTTTCTCATATTATAATACCTCAGTGGAAGAACGGTTGTGCCAATTCCATAATAACATTGTTTCAGCTCATTAAATGTTCGATTGTTCCATGAAGAGAGATTAGTGGAAGGAATACGGCTGGAAAAAACCTGACAAAGCTTTTGTCTCTGTTTGGGCGGCCGAGCGTGCTGCTGCGATATGCCCTTTGGAAGACATTTTCAATATGCTGGATGTGGAGGTTTTACTGCGATGTGATCTTCACTTACTTAACTGACTGTCAAGGTTTTAGCAGGATGTGGGGATGTTTGTATTTATCAGTGTGCAGGTTTGTCAGTTTCAACTTTTATGATCGTAAATAGTGTTGCACACTTTTCTACCCCTTGGTCATTTGGATTACAGACAACTGTAACAAAGCAAGTGAATTCATTGAGTACAAAAGTGTTTTACACACATCATCAAGCAAAAACTTCAATACAAATATATGACATTTTAAGCCTAACAACCATTGATTTCCCCACTTTTAAATGTTCTTAACAACAAAAAATCACCCTATAGTACTAGCTGCCAATTTCCACATGTTCACTGTGTGTTCACTGCTCGCGGTGTGTTCACTGCCTCTCTAGTCAATAATTGTGTTTCCACAGCGAGCGCATCGGTCCGTCTCCGGGGCTTGATTTTTCTGTATGCAATGCAGCCAGAGAACATCTCTTCACCCATCTTCCTCATGTCTGCCATGTGGTGCCTTTGCCTGGCACGACCCCCCACCTTCTGGATTTAATCAGAACGGCAAGATATTTAAAAAAAAGTAATTAAACGAGGAACAGCTCTTTGAAAGGAACGGAGCAACTCCTTCATAGAGCCGTAAATCTCATCATGAATTCATATCAAACAATCTGGACTTCCAATCATATCAATCTTCAGGAAGAAATTCAGAAAATGTGATGTCAGTCCACTATGGTGTCCGTTGACACTATAGCAAAAAGAAAACAGCTCAGAAATAAAGCCGAGGTTCTGATTCACCCTGTGGGATTTATTTCCACTCTGGTGACCTGCCTGCTGCTCTTTGTCATCACTTGTATGTCCGGTCGTAGTAGAGAAAGGGTATCCAGTTTGTTGTCATCGAAGGGAAGTTGACAGCTGATAATTTCCAGAGGTTGAAAGTTTCCTTGGAAAGAGTTTTCTCATAAATGTTCAAGAACACTTTGAGATGTAACCGGGTTATAGACGTAACCACACAGAGTCCCCCGGGGAGAGCTGCTGTAATTGAAAAGATGTTTTAAACGAGAAACCCGCGGTAGACTGCTTGTGGCTTCAGTTTTGGACCTTAGACCCCAGCTGGCTGTCGGGGATCACGCTGAGATTGTTGGTGAAACTTCATCAAAGCCACAGCACTCCAAAAGCAGCTGGATACGAGCTCCGTTTAAGACACATTTTCCCTCACTTTTATCAGATGGAAGTTGACAGTGGAAGCGTCGCAGGGGGAACCGCTTCAAAGAGGGGAGGAATAAAAATACATAAAACATACAGAGAGACTGAAGAAGACCGCATACAGAGAGAGATGACAAGTGACGCAACCCTCCTTCATCTTATGATGCTGAACATGTTAAAGCCAAATGTCCAGAGAGATTTGTTACAGATCTATTGCTGGATTGACCCCCTGCTCTTCAGATCAATTCTGGCCTTGTAGAATCTATTAGTATGTATCTCACACACACACACACACACACACCAGCCAGATATCACTCATATGTCATTAAATCCAACAGCTTGGTCAGTGGCCTGATGTGTAAAAGAATTCAGTTTGAGTTTCCACTAATGTCATTTCTTGCTGTGAAGTGCAGTGGAAGTTGTGTTGGAGGTTAAAGGTTGTGGGTTGCTGAGCGGGGTGAATTTCTGGAACAATGAGTCATCAAACACATGAGTCATAGATTTCTTATAAATACTCGTGTTGTTACCAGCTCCTTTAGTGCCATACCAGTAAAGAGAGGGCCACACAGTTTCTTCCGTTTCTGTGACGTTTGCGCAGCGGAGCGCACCCATGACACATCACAGGAGAACTACAAGATCCCGCGGGAATAAAGAGAAAAACATGCAAACAACATGTTGCTTTGTCTTTCTGAGGATGCATTGTTGTTCATTCGGTTCCTGTTTTGACGTCATGTTGATAAAGTGATGAAAAATACGATCGCGGGTCCGTATATTGTGTTTTATTTTGAAATTGACCGGATGCTCTGTGCGTTTCCTTGTCTGACTTCCTGTCCGGGCTGTCATATTCTGTCCAGCTTGACGCGTGCCTGCAGCGCACTCTGGTGAAAATAGACTCGCTGCGTATTTGAAACGCAGCAGAGCGCAGCGCCGTTGGTGGCTCGCGCCGGAGACGGACCGCAGCGCGCCCTGTGTGAACACAATGATAGACTAGAGTGGAAGCTAAGTACAACGTAGTGTGCGGCGCTGACGGACCGCGGCGTGCACGGAGTACGTGTGAATTGGGGTTAACTCTGATTTATTATGAAAAACTTGATCTACAGGATATTGCATATTTATTATTAGCTGCCATACTCGAAGCTAGAGTGGGAGTGGTACCTGGAGCTTCAGCAGGCCAAGATAAGATATCTGACAAGATGGAACTGAGAATATGTTACACACACACACACGCACACGCACACGCACACGCGCACACACACACACACACACACACACACACACACAGACCAGTCAGCTTTCATCACTCTTTTGAATTCCTTCAAGAGCTTCTGTTTTCAAACGTAATGAAGACAGACAGATTATGAGCTCAGAGAATCCGATTTCTGTCACTCTGACTCGTTAACACACACACACAGACACACACCTACACACACACACACACACACACACACACACACACACACACACACACACACACACAGATACGCATGTCAGATTGTATTATAAAGAGCCTTTTAATCTCTGAAGGCAAAAATTATAATTGCATGATATCATTAATCCTGTTAGCCCTGTTCTGAAGACATATGACATATCTCACATACAAACACATTAGGCACACACACACACACACACACACACACACACACACACACACACACACACACACACACACACACACACACACGCACTACATAGGACGTCAGTTCTTTGGGGCTACACTGATTATGTCAGCTCCAACCTTTCTCTCAGCTTAGAGCAGCACACTTTACAGTAATTGCTCACGCGATTCATGACAGAAGCCACAAGGTATCGCTAAAGAACATCCCCTCTCTCCCCTCCCCCGACTCATCTCTCCACCTCTACTACACCAATAATTAATTTCCTCCCTCTGCTCCTGAGTTTATGTGTGTGTGAAGGCGTGTGTGTGTGTGTGTGTGTGTGTGTGTAACCAGGTATTTCATTATGTGCTGATCCCTTTATTCTCTGGAGTGTCTGCCTGCTTGTCTCTTTGGTGTCTTTGAATTCAAAGGAGGCACTTTAGCAGGTAGCTCGAGCCCCTTCAAGGACACCAGGTGCTCCACATCAAATTTCTTCTTTGTCTGCAACACGGGGAGCCAGACAGCCAAGGCAGCGTCAGACAAACGTGGAACAATGATGGATGGATGAAGGATGTGCATGCTCTTTGCACACAGTGTTTTTTTTACATATTCATACAGTTGTTAAGTGTTTAAATGTCCTTTTTGATTTGCGCAGTGCTCTTCATTAAAGCTTCTAGAGAAAGAGCAAAGGGGAATGCAGAGTGAAAGCAAACAAACACTAAGTAGCTCGAGGTGGCATAAAAAATCAAAAATAGGTTTAGTGCTGAGCAGGTTTCACTTACTTAAGGATTTTCTTTGGTGGTTCGTTATGTCACATTCACAAACTACGTAATACAAGAAAGGAAATAACCACTAAAAGAAAAAAATCCAGAATCTTAGATATAATACAGTCCATGTTTCAAAATGAAAATCCAGCATTTTATGGTGTGCTGATGGCAGAGTGGTGAGGTGGTGCCCCGTGTATGGAGGCTGTAGTCCTCAGAGCGGCCGGCCCAGGTTCGATATCCGACCAGTTTTTCCATTCCCACATGTCATTCCCAAGCGACAACCTGCAGTTTTTGAAGAATTAAGTGCAGCTGAAGTGTAAAATAGCCTGCAATAGGCTGGCTGCAATAGGCTGGCTGCAGAAGCACCGGAAGTCACATACACACCCATTCAAAAAATCAGAAAATAACATGTTTACATCCTGGTTCTTTGAATGGTTCTGGTCTGATTAGCTCATGTCTCGATCAGCACTCACTGTACTGTTGATGACTCATCCGTTTATGAAGGATAAGTGTTACTTACAATAAGGTGCATAGTTTACCTGATTGACAGGTATGAGCGATGTTACGGTTTTCAGAAGACACACCTCAGCTCCAGCTTTCAGGTTGACTGAAAGTTAGGATGAGACGTTTTTAAGCCTTCCAATAAACCGTTACATCGCACCCATCAGGTCAGCTACGCGCCTGACTATGGATAATACCTGACTTCCCGTGCACCTGCAGCCAGCATCAAGCGAACACTCGATGACCTGCAGGTTTTTGCACTTCCACATTGGCTTCATTTTGCAAAATGGGAAGTTGCTGCTTGGTCGCCATCTCATCCTCTCCCGTCTACCATTTCCTCTTTCCTCCATTTTTCTATCTTTTGCACCTCATCAATTTCCTCCTCCTTTATCATCGTCTTTATTTCCCCCCTGGAGTTCCCCTTCTTCTTCTCTCTCCTCACCTTCTTTCTGTACCCTCTGATCCCACAGGTGGATTTTGCCTTTCTCGTTTGGCAAAGCTTTCCAGAGCGTATCGTTGGTTATCCTGCGAGGAGCCACTACTGGGACGGCTCCAGATCCCGCTGGGGCTACACCTCCAAGTGGACCAATGACTACTCCATGGTTCTCACAGGGGCAGCTTTCTACCACAGGTACTCCAACCTGATCACCTACCGATCACTGAAGCTTTGCTGCATGGATTTACTGTTCATAAAAAAAAAAGCTTTTATCAGTTGTAATTATATGAAAACTTTAAAAAAGAACAAAAATGGCATGAACATTTATTTTAACACAAAGGGACTTGAATGAGAATCTGTTATGTTTCTGGAAATGCACAATGGATACATTTTAAAAGTGATTCATTAATCTGCAAATTCCAACAAGAATTTTTAGCTAACCCTTGAGCAATGAGAAGACTTTTTTTGTTGTCCAAAACATTTCAGCAGAAGGTCAAGCGAATCCTCTTTCTGTTGAGGGGGAACGAGGAAAGGTTGCATAAAAAATGTGTACAAGCCCACTTAGTTGACCTGTGTTGGTTTGGCTGTAGGTCATGTTGGTGAGTTTGCACTTTGCTATTTTTGAGCATATTAATCATGTGTTTCTTGGCAATTTATTTACACAGAGAAACAGATGTCAGTACACTTTACACTGATTCAACTATACGTAATATATAAGTTTGTATGAATATATGACTATAGATATGAAAAGCTTTGTGGCCCCGTGGGGGAATTTGCATTGCACCAAAGCCTAAAAACACAAGTGACAAAATACATCACCAACTATACAGGACAGCACTTAAAATAACCAACACAATCTGCACAGCTACATGTTAGGGATTTAAAGTAGCAAGTTCAATAAAGTTCATACTGTATTTAGAGCTTGTTGAGCAGCTGAATGCTGCGTGGTACAAAAGATGTGCTGCCTCTTTGAATCCACATCCTGGGCACCCTGAGGCCATACTCAGACCAGAGAGGGTGCAGTGGGTCTGCTGTAATTTTGCTAATATGTTAAATTAACGCAATAACTCAAGATTAGAGCAGTATATTAAATGCATGCTGTTCAAAAATAACAGTGTAATATCATCATCATCAACCTTTATTTAAGTTCTCTGAGAGATCATTGGGGGGGACCCTCGTTTACAATGATTCCAAGAATATATACATAAATAATAAACAAAACGAGTTAAAACTACTAGGAAATAAAATCAATAAAAGAGCAATAAGAACAATGAAATAAAAATAATTTAAAAGGCTTGAAATTACAACAATAATTAGTCAACATTAAAATCAAATTAAACAGTTACAGGCAGGTATTGGGCGTTTAAGAAGAATATTTCTGAAGTGTCCAAAAGGAATATTTTCAGGTCCTGTTGTAAAATATTCCAAGAGTTTGAAGCATTAACGCTAGAAGCAGTTTTCCCCGGGTCAGTCCTGGCATGAGGAACCCGGAGAACCAGTCTCTCACTTGAGCGAGTTAAAAATGGACCGGGGTTCAGATGTAACAAGGAGGTGATATATGATGGTAGCATTTCTATCATTTATCTATAAGAAAGGTTTTACAGCTCTAATTTTTGTGGTGTAATTTTTCTGAATCATTCTCAGTATGATGAGTTTTACCTCCACATAAATACGTAAATCTCTTCTCCTAAAAGATACAAATCCACATTAACAGACATGAAACAACAGTGACATTTCATGTTTATTATGTAGTTAATGGATAAATCTCCATCTCTCTTTGGTCGTACAAAGTGATTTAAAAACAAACACAAATCTGGGATTGAAGAGGAAAATGAAAACTCAAAGTATTTAGCAGAGCGACACATTTCACAGAGCGCGAGTCAGTGAGGGGATTTGAAGCATCTTGTCAGCCAGATAAACAGTTCCCTCATTGTTCTATTGTTAGGATGCTCAGTGCAACTCTTTAGTCCTTTGTTATTTAAAATCTCAAATGCCAAAGAACGGAAGAAGAAATGAGTCAGCGAGTGAGAGGGAAAGGTGGGTAATGTGTGTGTGTGTGTGTGTGTGTGTGTGTGTGTGTGCGTGTGTGTGTGTGCGTGTGTGCAGACCTTGGCAGGGAGGGATCAGATGACAGTGATCTAGTGCTCCCATGCTGCTGAGAGTGCAACACAGCCGCCATACAAAATAGAAAAGAACCGAACATAAGAATGGAAGTTAATATGCAAATAGGCTAATCCGTCGTTTTCCTTTAATGTGTGTGTGTGTGTGCGTGCGTGCGTGCGTGTGTGTGTGTGTGTGTGTGCGTGCGTTTGTGTGTGCGTGCGTGCGTGCGTGTGTGTGCGTGCGTGCGTGCGTGCCTGCGTGCCTGCGTGCGTGTGTGTGTTTCAGATATTATCACTACCTGTACACACACTACATCCCATCCAGCCTGCTGACCACAGTGGACCGCATCTCCAATTGTGAAGACATCCTGATGAACTTCCTGGTTTCAGCCGTCACCAAGCAGCCGCCAATCAAAGTCACGCAGAAGAAGCAGTACAAGGAAACCATGATGAGCCAGGTAGAGCTTTATCTTCAAGTGTGTTATTATTTTAAAGATCAGCAGAACAGCATGTGAGTATGACATTTTGATGCTTGATGTTTTTCCTGCTTTGTGGTAGCGTTCGGGTAACTTCAGAAAACATGAAGAAATACACAAATGTGAGCAAGTTATTGACCACAAAGATTTAAAGACAGAAGTGTTTTGTACTGCTAAATCAACTAATATCCTGGGAATACTGTGGAAACAAGTTTTTTTATCTTTATTTTGTGCATATAAAAATCTTTATTCCTGCTACATTACCATAGTTTGGACCGATCGCCATTACTATTTGCGGTAACCAGTAACGAATTAGCAACTTTTATTTCTGACATCTAAAAGCACTTCTTACTTGTTACTTTATGTGAAACAGCTGACAGCAAGCGGGCAAGGTTACGCTAACGTTAGCACAGTAGCATTCTGGGAGAAAGAACGTTGCGTTCTGTACACAAACACAGTCAGGTGATCATTTAGGCGCGAGCATTTTGTCTCGTTAATACCGAAAACAAAATTCCCTGCTCTCGTTAAACGACAAGAATATAGCAGTGAGTTGCCATCTAAGTGCAGGAAGGAAATCTTCTCTCACAAGAACGACGCACCGAGATAAAAACAACGACACGCTTCCACTAAACTAGCGGTCAGAGAGCGCGTTGTTGATGACACCGGAGACCCAGGTGCAGCTCAAGTTAGCTCGGCAGATCAAGGAGGAGACACTCCGTACAAACAGCCGGCTTGATTTGAAACACTGCCTTCTCCACAATCTGTAAGCTGGACCAGTAGACTGATAGACAGGTATCATGCTTCATATCAACTGTTGAGTGTGGATGTATTCAGTATAATACCTACAAATTGAAAATGACCACAGTCTTATTTGAAAAGTTGGAGTTGTCCCAGCTCAATTCTGCCACAGCAACTCTAAATAATGAGTATGAAGATTAAAGCAGAAAAAGTAACGCTGCATTAACTCTGTGAGTAACTAGTTACTTATTTTCAGAAACGTGCCCAACACTGTTCATCACTGATGTCAATATCCCAAAATAGTATTTTGGAAGTGACTCATGTCGGATGCTTGCTCTCGATGAAGAACTGCAAGATACAATCAGAAGACTTTTTTTTATCAGATGTTGCTCCACAGCACTCCTAGTGGTCGAATCATCCATTGTGCCCCTTTAATAGTGCAGCACAATGGTTTAAAGAGACTGAAAGGTTGTGCGTTGTAAAGATAAAAATTTGAATCCCCCCCTGAGTTATTTTTTAAGAAAAGAAGATGGAAACAGATTCACCTTGCTGTGTTGAATGAGCAATGGAGGAGAAGCCTCAGGGTGCATACAACCCTGACCTTCTCTTCGTGCCATCCCTGTATGTGCATCTATGTGAAAGTGTGTGTGTGTGTGTGTGTGTGTGTGTGTGTGTGTGTGTGTGTGTGTGTGTGTGTGTGTGTGTGTGTGTGTGTGTGTGTGTTTTTCTCGTGTGGCCAGCCTAATGCCACGCACTGATTGATGGCCTGACCACAGGCAGGACGATGACTCGGCAGTATGGACTCAGTGATTAATGTCTTAATTGTGAAGGCAGCACGGCAAACTCAGATTTACTCCCCCTTTCCTTCCAATTTCATTCCATTATTTTTCTGTCTTTCTGTCCTTTTGTCTCTTTCTGTCTTGTCTTCTTGTGTCTTTTTTATGTTTTTGTCTATTTGTCTTTTCTTGTCTTTGTCTTTCTGTCTTGTCTCTCAGTCTCTCTGTCTTTCTTTATCTCATTTATGTGATTTTGTCGGTTTTTCCCTGTTATTTTGTCTATCATTTTCCTCTTTTTCATTGTCTTTTGTCCCTCCTTATCGTTTTTCACCCCGACTGGTTGCAGTGCTTGGCCCATTAGCAGACAAGCATTTAACATTTTTTAGAAAGAAAAAGTGTAGATTCAGAAACTCAAAGTCAAAACTGATATTTGCTGTCTTATTTACATTTTCAAGAGCAGAGATATTTGAGTCAAAAACTAGTTTTTCATAGTGTCATTTTTCTGCCTGATGCTCAGTCTCCCCCGCTGACGCCCTCCTGCAGCACTCCAGATGAATCTCCTCTAGCTCCCCGCCCTCATGCAACAGCTTATCAAAATGGGCTGCTGCCCTCCACCTTGCCCTCAGCTGCCCCTTCGCCATCTCATCCACCAGCAGCAGCCACCCAAGGGTCCGCCCCTCCCCTTCCTGCTGCCCATGTCTGATAATAAGGCGAGGACACACGGGGCAGCAGGAGACGATAGCATCATGGAGTCGTCCAGCCGCTATTCAGTCAGAACAACAACCGCATGCTTCCAAAAAACTGAATAATCTCATATCTATATCTATATCTGATCTTCTGGCACTGGAACTTTCCCTTCTTAGGGTCTTTGTCCAGTCGGCTGCTTTTTTTTTCTCTGAGCACCGCCGTCTTTTTCAGTTGTTCCCAATGAGGAGGGAGCATATATTTTTGCAGAATGCCTGGAGGAAAAGCGCAGCGCCCGGCGTCTCTCTTAACAAAGACCTCCGACTTTTTTAGTCGCAGAAACTTCGAGCAGTTCTTCTAAAATATCTCAGAAAGTTGCTGGTGTCGTCACCATCAGCCTGTATTGACATTTATCATGTAGAACCTCTCCCTGAACAATATGTCAGACAGGCAAGAATATAACAGAGAAGAGCTCTCACAAAGAAAGAACATTTTTAAGGGTTAGCGTGTCTGCAATCTGTCTAAATTTAACAGCAGCCTCTGTGGAGTGGATGATGTCATGCATGTACCTACATGCTTAATGCTCTACAGCTGTCAGATCGAGCAGAAACAGCAGGACATCACCAAACACATGTCTAGTATTTAGTATCCTCCGCTTCATGCCCATAGTGCAAAAACAATGTCAAACAAAAAGATGAAATATCAAACAGGTTGGATTATTGAACGTAAAAGGACAGTTCTTATATCATTTAAAGGCAGAGGTCAACGATATCCCTGAAATAAAAGCAGGGTTTCCTTTCACTAAATCCAAAAACATATCATCCCAGTGCTTTCCAGTCTCCTACACCTGTCAGAGAATTATAATGTCATCAAGCCCATCCTGATTGGAGGACAGGGTCATTGAGATACAGCTGGTTCTGGTTCTGTTGATTTGGATAAAAAAAACTATATTCCTCCGTTTATAAATGAGGAGCAGCAGTTGAGTTTTACTCTGTTTAAATCCTCACATCCTTATCCTGTCTCATTGATGTACTGTAGATGTTTGAGTCAACTTAGTTTGTTGTGCCAGGCTCAAAATCTTAAACAGAAAGTCAATAAAACAAAAGCAGCTGATGTCAAATAAGCTGCAACAAGAACGGCTAATACCAGTACAAAGTTTGTGATCAGCTGCTACACTCCCAGGTAATAAGTAGACCCAGCTGCACTGGCAGAGTGAGTTAGTTTGGACCAACACACTGACTGACCAACAGAGCAAGTTATTCCACCCGGCAAGATGGAGGAGACAAAGTGTCAAAGCAGGCTGTACTTCCTAACAACATGGGAAAGACACTTAGTTGTATTTTTTTTTGTCAGTTTGACTTGCTGCGCCGCTGTTTTTGCGGAGTTGTCAACAACTCCTGGAGGGATTCCCGCGGAGTGAACCAGCTGCTCAGGTCGACCAGCTCTTGTCAGTATGATGGACCTGGATTGTCTGGAGGAGCAGGTGGTGGAAACAAATAGCAGGAAATACAGTATGAGCAACACCTCCTGCCATGTAATGACAAGCTGTCCACGATAAGGAGCTGCTTCACCAGCATGGATGCACTCCCACGACCCTGAACCGTCAGCCTGCAGACATATGGGACATCGTTTGGCTGTATTAACTCGCCTACAAGGGGGCCATCATCAGTGCACAAGACGCTGTGTAAATGAGTCAGAAGAAGGACTCAGACAGAAAATCACACCAGCCCTAACAATTGGCAATTATACCACAGACAACATAGTATCTTGCGCTGTCCCGAGATGAATCCATAATTACAGCGGGAACTCCTTTGTCTTTGCACTCCAGCTGTCCGGCTGTGCTGCGCTCTGAGCCTGTTGGTGCACCAACCAATGCACACGCATCTGGTGGAAGTTAAAGAATATATTTTATCCTCCTTTTCCACTTTTTCAAACAGTCCCCCTGTGGTCTAAATGAAACATCTGTGCTGTGCTCTGGTCAAAATATAACATGAATCAAGCACCAGAGGAGGTTTGTGACCCTGTATAAACCAGCTCTCTCAGAACGCTCCGTTTTGGCGTGTGTGTCTCTTTAAATGCAATGAACATTTTGTGGGTCAGTAGATACTCAGGTTACCCAAATAAATGTTCAAAAACACTGTAGAAGTGGATTTTTCATAACATGTCCCATTTGATTTGTCACTGCTACAACAAGCTTCTTAAAACAAACCATTTAAGATGTGGATATCTTTGCTGATTGACGTTCTTGAACGAGGCATTTACAATGTTTTTATGTTGAATTCAGTTGCTCATTTTTGACTGGAGTTTTTCTTCTACTGCACCACTTTCTAATTTACTGTAAATTTACTTCTAAGAGCTATGTTTATATATTCCTTAGACCTTCAAATTCATTTATTCTCTCCCCCTCTCTCTCTCTCTCTCTCCTGTCTATCTCTGTTTCTCCCCTCTCCAAACAAACAAACAAGGGATCCAAGTCGTCTCGGTGGGCCGACCCTGACCACTTTGCCCAGCGACAGACCTGCATGAACGCTTTCAGCCACTGGTTGGGTTTCATGCCTCTGGTGCACTCCCAGATGAGGCTGGACCCTGTGCTGTTCAGGGACCAGGTTTCCATCCTGAGGAAGAAATATAGGGACATCGAGAGGCTGTGAATGCACAAGGAAACACACCGAATCACCGGCGGAGAGTATGAGTTTGTGTTTCCTTCCTCGGAAAGGCCGTGACAAGACTACACACGGGTGAATGTGAACATTTGTGAGGCTATAAAGGAAAAGAAACACATGCACCGGGAATGAAAGTGATAAAACACTGATAACTTTTAACTGCAGATTACTACAACAACAAAAGAAAATCCTGTATGTAACTGCAGAATGACAGAACAGGGAGTGACGGTGAATCGGACAATACAAATAAATCAAAGCATGGACAAATGTGCAAAAAGAGCTGGACACATTAACACATTCTACAACAACAAACTGTGTGTTTGCATGGTTTGAACTCTGCAAGGACCTGCACAAGAATAAAAAAATCACAGATCTATCTATATTGATGAAGTTGAGGGTTGGAAATAAAGAAGTATACAGTATACGTTTAAAGGCTGCAGAGATTTATGGATTACAGGCTGTATTTACGTGTCAAACGACGCACTCCTTGAGGTGATGGATGTACAATTTAGACACATTCTGGACAAACTTTAGATTCTGGGTCAGTGCCACATAAACGCTGCCACCACAAAAAGACCTGAAGACGATGGCGACACGCCTCTTGTACACTACTGTAGATTTTCAGCAGCAGTTCCTATCTGTATGAAGAAAATGAAAAAAATAAATAAAGAGATGTTATGTTACGAGACAAGATGTCAGATCTCAACCATATTTCTTGCTTCCTACCTTCACAGTCTCTGTGTGTCTATTATTCATTTTTACTTAATCTTACAGACTTCCCCTACAGGTTTTAAAATCCTTAACTTTCCAAGAGATGTTTTGCATTTTTTAAATGATTTGTTTTTCATATGTGCACTTTGATTGGAGGCGGGCTTTATGACCTATATTGCAGGCAGCCAGTAGGGGGATTTCCAAATATGCTGACTTCACTTCTGGGAGATGTCACATCGTCCATCTTTTTATACAGTTGATGGATTTAACCTGCTGTTCAACAATGTTTTGGACCAAAATACAACCAGTGGGAGTCAATAGCCTGGAGACAAGGTCATGATCCCTCACTGGCTTTCCACCAAGAACACTGCCACCGACACACACAGCCAACGCTGACGTCTCGCCAGTCATAGGTGAGTTTTTCATTATTTTTTAATAACTTTTTGCTGTGAAAGATCTTTACTTAAATTCTCTATCAACGTTTTCACTTTCAATCATTGCCCTTGTAAAGTGAACATCAGGCTTGTGAGGGAAGTTGTGGGTTATGGATGTTTAGAGTAATATGATATATTTTGTGTTGTTGTATTTTCAGTGTCCTAAAAGTCTTGAAATGTGCCAAACTATGCGTTCATAATGAGAACTACTCGTTCTCACTCGTTTCGTGAGAAACAGCCAGTACCAAAACAGTCGTCTTTCAGACGTGTTAATCTTCTCCTTTCCAGTTTTAGCTTAAACCTTGAGACAAACATTGTTTCAATCTTGGTGAGACATTCAACAAGAAGAAAAACAATCCTTAACTTCAGTTTATTTTCAGTCTTCATTTGAAATTTCAAACCATGTTGCAGTGCTCATCAGCAGTTTCCTTAGTTGCCATGGAAATGTTAACAAACAAAAAAAGATTGGTGCTGATGTTGAGGTGAGCTTTCAATATTGATCTCAATGTCTCAAATGTATTTTTTACAAAGCAATCACAACCCAAGAAGCATCAGACTGAAGTAAGATTCTCCAGCACATCACCCAGGTCATAAAAAAACCATAAAAGTAGACTTCATTTTAAAAAGTTAGAAGCTGCATCCAAGGCAAATGAATACAAGTTTTAGGATTCCATACATTTTGGAAGTACTCAGGAGTTTATTTCATAAACGCTGTAAGATATACAGTATTTATATATAAATGTGTATGCAGACTTCAGCTCTTTGATATCAATGTGTGGGGGGTTTTCCCCATGGCCATAAAGGGGCCAATCAACCATCTCTCCATGAAGCTCCCTCATCATGCCTGCCACTCTTCATCTAGCTTTCATTGATTTTCTTCCCCCCTCACCTTTCTTCTCCTCCCTCCTCTCACAAACAATAATTATAATCATATCACATGATCTTACTCTCTAGGTCTCCCCACACACCAGTACTCCATATGACCCCTTTATTTCTCTTCAGGGGGCCTCCCTCGTTCCCTCTCTCATAACCAATAACCAGGATCTCTTTATCATCTAAACGTCATCCCTCTTTGAAATTACGGGACTCTCTGAACTACGATCTCTTGAGACCTCAGCCATGTTTAGTCCTCATCTTTATATAATGTAAATGATGACATCACAACTACATTTATGTCACATGATTTGATGATATATTCTGCACACATATAACACACAGATATGCTCTGGAAAAGAAAACGTCAGTCTTTATAATTAAATTTAATGTGCAGTACCATGTTTAATTGTCCTTAGAGACTAGCCTGTTACATATTTGGGAAGCATTGGCAAGTACAGTAACCTTAAATAAATGCATGCCCTGTATATTGCACCAGGTTTTAACCTGAGTATTTTATAAGGACTTCAGTGTTTCTATTTTACAGTCCTACAATTTTACTCTTAAAACATATCGCGCAGTACACACTACAGTTAGTTATTCCGTCAATGACTTGTTGCAGTGCAGAAATTCCTGGCTTGCCAAGGAAGCTAGTTCTCGCATCCAATAAATATGGCTTCTAGAAAAAAAGGAGAAATACTGGTTTCTCAATGTGGTCAAAGTAGACAAAAGTGTAAGGTGCTCTTGAAAATCAGGGGAAAATGTTATACACACAAAAAGAGGTTGATATGTGCGTCTGCCAACTATTGGCTATAGTTGACATCGACAGTAGGTTTGCCCCCCCTTGCAACCCCGAATGGGAAAAAGCGGTATCCCATAATTAGATGGTTGAAATTAAGTCTGACAAGCAATGGAAAACCTCTCATTAACTTTCTGTTGCAACAGGTCTTATTGACTGGTTGGTTGTTGAATATCACTCGCATATTGCCGAGATGCATTATTACAGCTAGCACTGGATATATCAGTTAAATATATCACTGCAGGAGACCAAAATCGACCATTTCCCATAAAACGTGAACTATTTTCCAAGCACAACCATTCACTCTTTTCCCACTGTGAACCCTCTTTTTATCCACAGTCTGGCAAACCACCAGAGCCAACAGATGATTTAGTGTGAGCTACATTGGCTTTCATTTCAGTTTGCTGTAGGGAATTCTCCTTTTGCTCTTGTGATGCATTATTATGGTCCCTGCAGCCTGTGAAGCATTGTGTGTGTGAGGATGTGTGTGTGTGTGTGAGAAAGGGGGTTCATTATGTTCATATTATCATATAACAATGCTGTTTAAGAGTTAAAAGTACCAATGAGACCACCAGCAGATTCACCACCTCCTGCAGCTGGTAGCAGTAAAAAGCAAGTCTCTGATGAATATTAACTAAGTCTGTGTGCATAAAGTATCATTAAATAGTTAGTCTGTTGTTTTGCCTGTTTGATGACTGGCCTTGGGTGGCGGTCGAGGCAGTAAAATTAATTTAAAACTGAATAAAGACATGAATATTCTGGCGTAGGGTGGTCTTTAGTGTTCTTTCTGTGGCTTTACATGGAAGATTTGGCGGAAACACACGGAAAAAGTTGGCTTCTTTTAGGTTGTTAGTGGCCTCAGGCTCATCTCTGTGTTTCCAACTTTTAGGGCCATTTGCTTCTGGACTTCCATTTTGACATTTCGGGGCCTAGATTTTAGAATTTAAGCTGGTGCCATTTTTGGGGGGGACTCAGAATAAACCCTATTAGGATAAAAAGGTGCATACAATGTCACTCTTCTATTGACATTTTGCCATTTTCAGGGACTTGTCCATCACAGGGTAGCCACGCCCTTTTCTCTATTTTACTCTGAATGCCATTTAATTTAGCAATGTACTCAGCAAGGCCTCCAAGTCAAATCATCTCGCAATTTAAGGGTCAAATCTTGTACAAAATAGCTAGTTTGAACTTCCCTGCCAACCCTTGCTTCTGCCTCTGCAAGTCGCTTTGCATCCCACCTTTAACTTCATCTCCCTTTTCATGCTCTATTTGTCTTATCAATGTCATTCTTGGTTGTCATTGAGGCCTGCTTTGTCCTGAACTACTCCTTGCTGCTGCTGTCCCTGCCTTAGGCTGTCCACATTTGCAAAAATGGAGAGGTCCCAGAACAGAGCCATGCTGCCTAATATAACTTACTGCAATGGAAACTAAAGGCCTCTTTGACACATTTTAAGGTTAGAAAATCAAATTGGGGGATTTACTTATCAACCACTGTACCATAGAACCTACTTTAACAAGCAGGGGAATTGCCCCCAGTTGGTTATTCACGTCACAGGTAGGTTCAAACCTCAAACCGGAGAGGGGCCTGTGTGGAGTTTTTTATGTAGTACCACATCTCAGGTGGGTTCTCTTTGGGTTCTCCAGCTTCCTCCCACAATCTAAGACATGCTTCTTAGGGTAATCTGTGACTCTAAATTTCCCTATGACAGCCAGGTATCGACTTTTGCTCACAGCAACCCTGAACATGATGAGCCACATTTGATTATTTGTTTTGAACACTCTTATTTATACAGTTTTAAAAAATGGAATCCACCAAAAACAGTTGGTTTTAGTATCAAGAACCAATCCCTAATGCATGAAATTGATTATAGGCAATGGTCATAATACTACAAAGACACATGAAGTCTAAATTAACAGAGTGTAAATCTGAATTTCCCTCAGGGAATTAACAAAGTACATATTATGTTATCAAAGTTGGACATTTTTTCATGCCTATAGGTGTAAGTTAATGGTGTTTCTGTTTGGTGTGCAGTGAGTTTGGAGTTTGTTTGGAGTCCCTCTCCCTGCATGTTAGTTCTTATTTTGCATTTGTGTGTTTGGTGGTAATGAGCCAATAAAGGTGCACAAGTCAAGAACCAAAAAGCTGTGACTCCTGCATATTCAGTCATGTATTTATTCCTCTTTTGTCAGCCTCTGCTCCATCTGAATACGATGTGAGTCAGTGAAGCACAGAGAAAAGGCCTCCTGTCTGTAAAGAGCTGTCAACAGGGAGTCCACACTGTTAGAATATCTTACAGACTGCTTCTCTGCTGCAGACGCCAGCTTTTATCTTTTCAGGGCCGAACACACAAAGGCCTCCCCTGAGCAGGAGCATGTAAAAGAGCCTCGTCTCCACTGTGATCAATACAGGTCAGTGTTAGTCAGTGGATGTGATCATCCATGAGTTCCCTCAGGAGGAAAGTAGACCGCTTCATTTCTCCCTGTTAGTACTTATTGGACAGTAAACATGGATCTCTGTTCCTGCTGATGTCAGAGGAAGCCAGGCAGCACAAAAATCTAAGAAACACTAATCCTCACAAGGGAAGAGTAAACGGCACGGAGGGATTGTAAGTGACTTGAAACAGTAACATTTGAATAGCCTGAGGGACCCGTGAAGTCGTATCTGAGAACATGACCAAAAGTATTGAGTATGATATGAAACAGAGAAGACCCAGGAACTTTTACGAGTAGTGCAAAAATAATGTATCATTAAACATGTATCACTGAATTGACAACAATAAACAGACATAGTTGCATTGATTTTATTGGTGGAATATTTGCTTCTGTTTCAGCCAGCAAAAAAAGTCACCGGCAGAAATGTCGTAAACGTTGCAATGTACAGTAACAAGAATAACAAAGAACCTCACTGATTACATCTGGTAATAGCCTGCACTCCTTGAGAAAGTCCATTAGAAATTGCATTCAGATGTGATGGGCATTCACACTTTGCACTCGTTTATTTTAGGAAGGGAACAATTTCAGTGCAGGCTCAGGTGTGCAGGATTTGCTTATCGTCCTGGATGAAGACCAGGAGGGGAAAGTTAAAGTATAC
The DNA here is from genome assembly GCF_963930695.1 of Labrus bergylta. NCBI lineage: Eukaryota > Metazoa > Chordata > Actinopteri > Labriformes > Labridae > Labrus > Labrus bergylta. The sequence goes on along the minus strand of NC_089209.1, from coordinate 5,979,101 downwards.
CGTCGGTTTCCAGTGTTCTGTGCAGACTCATTGTCTCACTATGAGGAACAAGATTGATTACTTCTACTGTATATATTGATTTGTAATGCCTGTCAGGTTTTAGACAAGGCGATCCACAACATGCTGCTGAAACAACCTTTTATATATTTTCTACGGCAACAATTTACAATGAACGTTGCATTTGAAGAAATCAAATTGAGTCGCCTGAAATTTGTATGCATTGATCAATAAAAGATATATTGTATATTAAAATATATTCAACACAGTCTACTGTGGGCCAAAGCCAATGCCAAAACCTGAAACTTGCAGAGTCTCTTAATGTCTGTCATCCATCTTGCCAAAATATCACCCTGGCCTGCCTTTAATATTATAAACATAAAAATCCTAAATGTGGTCTAAGATTAATGTGAACTTGCTCCACAGTAGAGTCGAAGTGACGTCAGGACCCAAAATAAGGTTAGAAAACTACTGGTAAAAGATAAGATCAGCAAAGAGTTAAAACAGACTGTTTTGTCCACAGGGGGCGCCAAAATCGACAGAAATGAAAAGTTCCTCGCAGGAGCTTTCCTTTTTTTAAGGTAATAAATTTGGTGATTTTTTTGCTTTCTATCTTTTACGTTTTAAATGCACAGTATTTAAATTCCTCCACCAGGGGGAGAATCATGGGAGTGATTCTCTCGGCTACTCCCCACTCCCTGCCCCCCCTCGCCTGATTAAAAACAAATTCAGAATGGGCGAAACCAACTTGAGGAAGAGCATACGTTTACTGATGATGTATTCAACTTTTATTTACATGAAATCTTTTATCAAAGCAGCACAACAGTATGGCAGATTTCAGTAGCAATTCCCGCTTCCTTATGCAGATATTTTAGTGTAAAAATTCTTCATATTGAAAGTAACAAGTTTGATTTTGCAAACAGACTAAACCAACAATGTGTGACCTTAAGATATGAAGTAGAATAAAAGGAGAAAAATAACGTGTGGCCCGGGTTACTCCATCATATACAGATGTTAGCAGTACAGAGGGAGACAGAAAATCGCGACGTTCCTACATCAATCTCCTTTTTCCATCAGTCCATTTGACTCAATCATTCCTGACAGGCGCTCTCTCCTTCCTTTCATCTCTCACTCTCTCCCCCTCTTTATGTTTCTGTAAGCCGTCAGCATCCATCTCATTCGCTACGGCTCTATTATGCAGCGCTGCCTCAATAAAATAAAGAAAAAAACCTGATGAATAAATCATAACCAATCCCAATCTCTCTGATTCATAGAATAATTATTCAGTTTTTCGTTAGGGAGCACTCATTGATTTGCCGTGACCCCTGAGAGTTTCCGAGGTTGTGGAATTGGAAATTGATCGAGCAATGACGGAGAGAGGAACGAACTCGCCAAATATCCAAATATTCAAATCTCGCCCCCTCTCTATTTCTCTTTCTCTCCGCGCTCTCGCTCCTCAAATATCCGTGACCAAATGGACTTATAATTGGAAGTCAGGAGGCCCAGAAATACTCCTCACCTTCTTTCTGAGTGGTCTGGATATTAGTTCTGGTGAGTTACAGGGTTGATATGAGCACATGGGGAGACGATGAGGGAAAGAGAGAGTCATTAGGAGGAGCCTGTTGCTGCTGTTTGCAGGGGACGTTCCCGTTCTGTGTTTTTCCTTTTTTTTTTTCTTATTTAACTTTCACTTTTCCCCACACACATTCATTCATTCGTCCAGCTTTTCCTCTCCTCCAACAATGTTTCTCATTATAGCCTGTCTCCTCACATTTGTCATATTGGGCAGTCACCCGTGATGATTTCATAGGGTGTTGGGGCATATGTGGTGTGTGCGCTTCACGGTTTAGCACACATTCAGACACACAAACACTGCCAGGGAGTGAGAAAGTCCCATTTCCTTTAGTGTCCTTATTCCTTCCTGGTGGGTGTTGAGCGTCCCCCATTGTCTGGAGTGAATAGGACATGTGTCTGGATCTATGAATCCTATTATGAAGGCAATGAAAAGAGGGGAAGGAGGGGGGAAAGAAAAAATGGATTTTAAATGGATTGACAGGAGATGGACAGACACTCTACACACCATCCATACAACACACATTCATCATACCTTTACATGTCCCTACATTCCTCTAAAAATAGGTCCAAATATTTACTTAGCTCTCTGATACTGCCATAAGGGATTTATTAAATATTATGGCAGTTGCAGAGAGAGTAAGCCCTGTTTCCACCAAGGGGTCTGGTTTGGTTCAGTGCTGTTTGGTTCGGTTTTGTTCAGTACTGTTTGGTCCGCAGTTTGGTTCAGGACAGTTTGGTTCGGTTTGGTTCAGTACAGATTGGTCCGGTTTGGTTCAGGACAGTTTGTCCCGGTTTGGTTCAGTACGGTTTGTCCCGGTTTGGTTCAGTACAGTTTGGTTCGGTTTGGCTCAGTACAGATTGGTCCGGTTTGGTTCAGGACAGTTTGGTCCAGTTTGGTTCAGTACAGTTTGGTCCAGTTTGGTTCAGTACTGTTTGGTCCAGTTTGGTTCAGTACAGTTTGGTCCGCATTTTAGTACGGTTTGGTTCAGTGCTGTTTGGTCCGCAGTTTGTCCCGGTTTGGTTCAGTACAGTTTGGTTCGGTTTGGTTCAGTACGGTTTGGTTCAGTACAGTTTGGTCCGGTTTGGTTCAGTACAGTTTGGTTCGGTTTGGTTCAGTACTGTTTGGTCCGGTTTGGTTCAGTACAGTTTGGTTCGGTTTGGTTCAGTACTGTTTGGTCCGGTTTGGTTCAGTACTGTTTGGTCCGGTTTGGTTCAGTACAGTTTGGTCCAGTTTGGTTCAGTACTGTTTGGTCCGGTTTGGTTCAGTACAGTTTGGTCCGCATTTTAGTACGGTTTGGTTCAGTGCTGTTTGGTCCGCAGTTTGTCCCGGTTTGGTTCAGTACAGTTTGTCCCGGTTTGGTTCAGTACAGTTTGTCCCGGTTTGGTTCAGTACAGATTGGTCCGGTTTGGTTCAGTACAGTTTGTCCCGGTTTGGTTCAGTACAGATTGGTCCGGTTTGGTTCAGTGCTGTTTGGTCCACAGTTTGTCCCGGTTTGGTTCAGTACAGTTTGTCCCGGTTTGGTTCAGTACAGTTTGGTTCGGTTTGGTTCAGTACAGATTGGTCCGGTTTGGTTCAGTGCTGTTTGGTCCGCAGTTTGTCCAGTTTGGTTCAGTACAGATTGGTCCGGTTTGGTTCAGTGCTGTTTGGTCCGCAGTTTGTCCCGGTTTGGTTCAGTACAGTTTGTCCCGGTTTGGTTCAGTACAGATTGGTCCGGTTTGGTTCAGTGCTGTTTGGTCCACAGTTTGTCCCGGTTTGGTTCAGTACAGTTTGTCCCGGTTTGGTTCAGTACAGTTTGTCCCGGTTTGGTTCAGTACAGATTGGTCCGGTTTGGTACAGTACAGTTTGGTCCAGTTTGGTTCAGTACAGTTTGGTCCAGTTTGGTTCAGTACAGTTTGATCCGGTTTGGCTGAACCATTAACAGATTATTGGACGTGTTCCCAGCTCTGCCTGAAGTCTACTTTGTGTCTTTAGCTCATCAGACTTCAATGATGTTTTTTCAAAGTTTGGCAATCTGGAAACATTTTAACAAATTTCCCAAGAAGATATTTCACTTTCTTTAATCAGCACAACAAAATGTTAACATGAACTTTACCTAACTGTCACTAAGCGTTTTATTTTCCTTAACCTAAAAAAAAAGTGTACTTTAGAGTGGGGTGTGTAAAACATTTATTTCGGAAATTTCCACTCAGGAAAACCACATTTGGCCAGAGTGTCTTTTCCATCAGAACATCACATTAGTGGTATTGAATACCACGATCATTAAGGGACTCAACATCCTATCATTCATTGAAATATAGTGTTGAAAAATGGCTTGTCGAGAACCAACAATATGAACACTGATGCTGTACCTACCATGGTAACTTTAACTGTATCAAGTCCTATGTTGGAGATTATTTGTTCTCATTACCCAAATAGTATTGTTAGTATCTGTATTTTTTTTTCTATACTAATGAACGTATGTTAATAGTTTGTATTTAATTCCATGATGCTAAAGAGACTGCAGATGAAAATTTGTCTTTCAGCTAACTCGGGTATATTTAGTTTCACATTCCTAGATTGTCAGATCAGGGTATAAATTGAGCATTCAGAAACCCTTTATATGACTAACTTCTAGGAGAATGACGTCTCAGAATCAGCCTGAAGGACAGTTAGAGCAGGAGTGATGGACATATTCTCAAAAGAGATTGTCTTGCCAAAATCGTAATATTTAACATTGGTGCTATTTGAAAACCCTGCTGTACTCTCGTGTCAGTGGAGTACTTTGAACTGAAATTAAATTATAAGAGAATGTGGGGCTGGAAAGGTCCCGGCAGTACAAAATGATGATGTATAGAAGGGAATTTTCCCTCCGAGAGATGTCGTCTGCCATTTCTGCACCGCTTCATCTCTGAAGAGAGAAATGTGAAGCATAAGACCACGTTAGACTTTCTGTAGATCTGTGACTGCTGACACAAGAGGTGCAGTGCAACTATGACATCAAGCAGAGCTCATTCTTTCAGTCAGGGGTCAAGCATGGTCGCTTTTGGCTCTCAGCTTTAAACTATCAGCTGTAAGTACTTTTAAAAACAGCATCGCAAAGGTGTGTCTAATATCCCTCAATTGACCACAGTCCTGCAGCAAAATTTAAAGTAGCAAGGTTTTAAAAGGTTTTCTTCATTGTAAGTATAGACCTCCAATATATGACAAGTTGGGAGTTTGAATTGCAGTGAAACAAATTATATGAAGACTATTCAAATGAGGTAAATCCTTTAGTCTGCATTAAGACTGTTGTTTATGACACAGATCGTTTTCTTTGAACAAAAACAGAAAGATTTAACAGCAACACATGGTTCAGCTTCATTATGAATTACAAAACCCACAAAAGATGGGTATCTGCAAAGTTATGTCTACATTGAGCAGCAGATCAATATATGTTTTAATAATTTAATCAAACTTTGCATTAGATGTCCATGTTTGATCATCCCTGGTTGGATAAGAAATATAAACATATTCCAGAAACCTACTTGGTGACCGTTGTTCCTTAAGTTTAATGATACTCTGCTGATGTCCGACAAACATTTCAGTTGTCTTTTTGTCTGGTTGAAATGAAATGAGACCTCTCAGTGTCTTGCATTGGTCACAAACTAACACAAACAAACACACACAAATGGACGTGTGCACTGAGTTCCCAGGGGGCAAAGTGTCAGGAAATGAGATCTGGATCAGGCAGGGAGGAAGTTGAAATCTAAAATAAGAAAAAACAAATCAACACCACTGAAACAATCTGGCCTTCGTGTGTGTGTGTCTCTCTGTGTGTGTGTGTGTGTGTGTGTGTGTGTGTGTGTGTGTGTGTGTGTGTGTGTGTGTGTGCGTCTGTGTGTGTGTGTGTGTGCGTGTAACAAGTGTAAATGAATTGGTCAGCACACTTTGTAATTGCTTCCTAGCTCTTCTACTTTTGTCATCACCGGCAGAGTGAGAGGGGCAAAAAAAAAAAAAAGACATGAACAAAAAACAACATTCCTGGGCAAATGAATTCAGGTCACAAACCTGAAAATGTAGTGTCATTAATATTTTGAATTCTCTTGTTCACAGCTTTAGAGTAATTAACTTTTTCACAGGGTTGGAGAAGCGTGAATTACATTTAGCTTCCCTTTCTTCTACACTTCACATAACTAGTTAAGGTATTGAAGCTAAATTCATCTTTATCACTAATATATCGTAAAGCAGAGACATATTTAAGAATCTAGCTCAAAAAGGACACAGTTTGTATCTGCATTCGTCCACTGTTGCCATAAATCCTTCCTCTGAATTTAGGACCTAACAGGTAGCTGGCTGGGTTAGCTTCCCTTTGTTGCTAACCCCTGATTTTTTGCTACTGCTGCTATATGATTAAAGTTTAAAACCTGTTGATGGTAACCTGTATTTCATTTCATGTTCTTCATATATTCTAGTTGCTGTGTTATTTTTTGAAGGGGTGAGGGTGGGCTAGTAATCCTTTTCAGCACTATGGCTGATGTAAAGCCGAGTAATTTCCTTGCTAAGTCCCTCCCTAGTGCTCTCTTCTCCTTCCTTTTCTTTTTATTTAAAGATTTAATTCAGGGCTTTTTGCCTTTATTTCACAATGGATAGAGCAGGAAACCAAATGGGAGAGTGAAGAATGACATGCAGGGAAAAGGAGCCACGGGTCAGGCTCAAACCGGGGCCGCCTGCTTGGAGGACTAAAGCCTCAGACATTGGGCTCTACCTAACCATTAGGCTATCTGTGACCCACAACCCCTTTTCTTAGAGAAGCACATAAGTGTTGAATCTACAAAAGCCCTAAATTGATGATGTTGTCATCATCTGCCCAGGGACAACAGATGGAAATTAGCTAGTTAGCTAAATCTGGTCTCTTTTCTCTTCTGAGATTAATGTTTTTTTTTGTACACTGGCCCTGATTTAAAAAGTTAAAAAACTAAACATACAACCATACACTTGAGATGTGAACTTATTTAAGTCGTTATCTCGAGATGAAAAATGCTGTTAACAACTTAATTTCTAGAGATCAATAGAAGGTGGCCAAAATAAAGAAAACCAGCCTTGTTACCCCGAGATAATGAGAAAAATAAATCTTGGGGAAAAAAACAGGAACGTACTCGTTATCACAAGATAGGCCTAACTCGGTTAAAAAGTGTTCCTTATGTATGAATCAGTATTCTGTTAACCTGTTCATGGAAACTTTTAAGATTTCAGGCTGCAATGAAAAGAAAAATCAGTTTCCACTTTTCATAGTTTTCATCTTCATGGCTGATTTGCATAATTCCTCCCTGTATTAGAAATAAACATGAGCTTTGTGGGTGTACTGTTTATCTGCCCCACAGGTATGCATAAATATTCTGCTCAGTCGTTTCTTCAGGTGTATGTAAACGCCTCCACCTGAGAAAGACCTTGTGACCTGTTGCTGATTTATTCTCCTGCCTGTGAACATTCAATCCCTGTTCGGGTTTAAAGCACAGTTTAATGGTTTGGAGGAAGAGAAATCTCTTAAACTAAACGTTTGAAAGATGTTTTGAATTTCCAGCGAGGTCGGAGTGACTAAGAGGGTGGCTGGCGTACAAGGTAGAAGAGAGAATCAAAGGTGAAGAGATAAAGAGAGACAAAGGGAACAGACTTACCTTTTCAACCTTTACAGATGCTTACACTGTCGGCACCAGCGGCACAGTGAGAGCAGCAGCCCCAAAGGGAAGGTGACATTTACCTTTTTCCGTCCTACAAGAGCCCTCGACTCCTCAACACACACTCTAAAACACACACACATGAATACACTCATGCAGTCTCTGTACATAATAGCACATGTCACTGCTTCCAACAAGCACTGAATTTGAGCCAATTTGAACATCTCCTTTTTACACTCATATTCTTTGCATTTAACCCTTATTCTCGAATTATTCAATGTTTTACTGATATTTGATGTTCTGTTGTTCTCTTTTTATACGTGTTGGAGTAATATGGTACAAAAATGTCCTTCTAAATCAAACCATTTAAATCTTGTTTTTGTCACTCACAGTGCATCCAGCAGATGTATCTTGCACTATACACATGATTATTAGGTTAATTATTGCTTATTATATATTATATTATTATTTTTCAAATTGTTTAAAAAAAGAGAGTGCAGACATAGCTGAGAACTACAGCAGGCATCTGAATGTTTAGCTTCTTGGCCTGGCAGAATGTACAGAGACAGGACAGCTGGGTGTATTAAACAAGAGAGAGCATGGGGTGCTGGTGGCGCGCGCCCCATGTATGGAGGCCATGGTCCTCCAAGCGGGTGGCCCAGGTTCAAATCCTCCCTGTGGCTTCCTTCCCGCATGTCATTCCCCACTCTCTCTCTCTCCCTGATTTCCAACTCTGTCCACTGTCCTATCTCTCCATTAAAAGGCACAAAAAGCAAAAAAAATAAAATAAAATCTTTAAAAAGAACAAACTAGAGAGTACACACCACTCGTGTCTCCAAGCCAGACCAGAAAATAATGGAGGCAGTTTGTCATGCCAGTCAAGATCCAGGCTCTCATTCTTCAGCGACTTCTCCTTGGCTATGATAAAGAAAGGTAAAGGCATGCAATCTGACGAAACAACACCTACTAGAATGCATGATATCATATGCTTTTCCCCTCCCTCCACCATTCTTCACTTGAGGGCACCAAGAGGAGGTTTGTCACTCTGGTTCAGGTACGTGTCAACCTGGATTCCCTGCCAGCTCTGTGGTTTTCAGGGTGCTTAATGAGTGTGAAGGCTGTTTCATCCTCCCCCCCTTATTAATGATTGAGCTTTTGTCTCACTCTGCTCTGTTGAACTAGTTGTCAACACTATTTGAACATTTGATATCACCTGGGATAGCTGATATCTGTTTAGATATTCATCCACAAGATATTTATCCACCAAGTGTCCGTATGCACAGTGTGAATATTATGTACCGTATACAATGCTGCTATCGAACATCTCAATATTGGTATGAATATATGGCTTGTATGATCTTTCTGTTGACCCACTTTTTAAAAAAATGTGAAATCTATGCAAAAAGAAGCTGATCCATAAGTGCCCTAACTTTAAATTCACTTATAGGTGTTTAATGGGCAGAAGGGAAAGAAGGGGCACAGTGGCTAATCTAATGTAGTGCAAATTTCATCTTTCTAAGTGCAGTGAATTGGCAGAGTGACCTTAAAGTCTCGGACGCTGAAAATATAGTTTGTGTCTTTATGAGAGAAGGCATAGTGAAACTTTTCTATTTCTTTCAGGCATCTATTGATGTGTTTGATGTTGTCTCATCTTGTCTTTTTTTGTTTGGCATAAAAATCTACTTTCTGTTTGTCCAATTGTTATCAAAAGTGAAGGCTCACATTTCTTTAAAACAAAAATCTTGCTTATAGTTAGTATTATTTTATGTGAGTGTGTGTGTGTGTGTGTGTGTGTGTGTGTGTGTGTGTGTGTGTGTGTGTGTGTGTGTGTGTGTGTGTGTGTGTGTGTGTGTGTACACTTGCGTACCTATCTAACAGTTGCTTGTCATTACACACTCACCAACAGCCAACAAACGGGACATTTTTGAGGTCCCCTCTTGGACATGCTTTAGTTCATCCTTAGTTCATGTCTTCTCTGTGTGTGTGTGTGTGTGTGTCTGTGTGTGTGTGTGTGTGTGTGTGTGTGTGTGTGTGCATATATGTGTGTATATGTGTGTGCGTGGCAGCTGAGCTCTGCAAAAGAAAAGCAATGACATAAAACTCTATCTCGGCATATTTCCTGCTAAGCAGAAGAAAATGCTGCTATGTATTACAGGTAACACTTCCATCAGTCACAGAGACAGAGAGAGGAGGATCAGGGCTGACACACACACACACACACACACACACACACACACACACACACACACACACACACACACACACAGAAGAAACTCATCTTAAATCTCTCTGTCTTTTGTCAGTGTTTCAATTTCACTGTACACTTCCTGCACCGCTGAGCTGATAGAGAAAGTAAGAAGGAGAGAGCTGCAGAGAAATGACACAGAACAAAGAAAAGTGTCACTCTCATCTCGTCTGAAACTCTGCAAAATGAATAAAGCTCCTTCAAAGTTTTTTTTTTTTTACTTCAAACAGGAGCCTCTTTGGCTCAGCAATCAGTGCTACTAATTAGAAGACGTTGTTGTTTGCAGCTTTCAAACAACACTACAGCTCAGCAAGGCAAGCCGCTTTATTAACTAATCAGAGCTCACTGATGAGCTTACTGATGAACTGACCTCAATTAAGGCTTTCACACTTGCAGAAATCTCCTGAGTGAATGCAAACAGCCAAATTTTTCGTCCAGATTTTATCAGTTTATATACTGCCGCACGGTGCACAGAGCGTCTGCACGCGACCACTACGATCTCCATGCACGTAATTGGTCGTCGGAGTGCACTTAGCATTGATATAAAGGCATATGTTCTCAGTATAGCGCTGTTGCTTTGTCCGCTACTTCTTCACTGTTTTTTTACGTCACGTCTTAACTTAAAAATCAGAATCGGTTTTCATTGGCAAGTACAGTTAAACAGACAAGGAATATGACTTAGCAAAGATAGTAAGAATCTATGAAAACAGTAGAGCTCCTGCTGACAAACTTAAATAGAATAAGATAAAAATAGAATATAAAACTATAAAAACACAAAATGTACAAAAGGTGAAGTGCAGGAGCTGTACAGTATGTGCATGATTTACAGTTCAAAACAGAGTGCAGTGTAAACAAAAAATACTTGAGTCCAGTGTGCGTTAATGTAATGCATAAAATCTGATTCAGCCTTCACACGACTGTAGTGTTCTCTGGGGCTGGATGAGAGTCTGTGTTATGTGGGGGGAGGAGGGAGGAGGGAGGGCAGGGACATTATTAATGAGGCTGACGGTAGAGGGGAAGAAACTGTTCTTGTGATGTGAGGTTTTGGTCCTGATGGACCGCAGGACCGAAGAAAAAAAACAAGCTGTGGTGACGGCCAACATGCCAAACCTCAGACATTAAAACCAATAAATGACGTCACAGTTGTAACAGCCATTTCCTATTAAAAGCTTATATGTTAGATGTTATGATTCCCCGTCATGGAAATATTAATGGTGTGTACTTTTGCAGTTCATGGCATTTTTTGAGAATTGCCTCGAGAAAGCAATTAAGAAGTAAATGTCTCATTTGCATTGAATATGACAGAAGCATTTGCATACCAACACTTCTTCATTGCTTCAGAACAACTAAATGTTTTCTTGCTCATTCATAACACAGTTAAAGGGTTAATGGCATTGGTTAGGGTTTAATCAACTACCTCCTCTCTTCAGTCTCATGCGCATCCTTACATCCATTTTACATTCACCACAGTTACATTTTTCATGCGTTGTCCCTGGACAGCTGAATAGGACACAATCTCAGATCCAGGAGATGATAGCAGTCGGGCAATTATTCCTGGTGTCTTTTCACACATTCATACTTATTATCTAGAATACATACAGTTATTTTACTTTGCGATACGGTCAATTGAGGCTGCAAATGATGTTCATTAACATCAGTGAAGCAGCGTTAGGCTGGTAATGACTATGAAGGTTATATTTTTTTTTAACACCGCAGTAGTGAGTCTGAATATTTGTATTCAGAACGAGGCGGCAGGGACTCTATTTCTGATTGAAGGTACAGTAATCTAATATTCAATTTTGTGCTGAGTGCACACAAACACACACATAGGATCCTTTGTGGGAGACAACAAAAAGCAACGGGGGAATTTAATCAGTGTTTAAATGAAAAAGAATTAGACTGTCATCACAGCATCATTTGGATTGTAAACTGTGTCTTTTCAGTGCCCCAAGGTGTGTGTGTGTGTGTGTGTCTCTGTGTGTGTGTTTTTAAACGTGTGTTTGTGTGTGTGTGTGCGCCTCTGATGAGACGGGGTCCTCTCCATTGTTGTCCCACAGTTTTCAATTTGAGGGTCATTTGTTTGCATTATCCAGTTTATGACAGGCGGGGAGGGAGAATGCCACTGTTGTATCTGATTCTAATTATTTAGCAGCTGTAAAACACTTGTCGCTGCCGCTCCGCTTTGCCTCCGCCTCATTTGTCAGACATCGCCTTTTTTTCCTGGCTTCATTCCATTCCTGCCAGCTTCTCACGCCTCTTTTTCTAACCCTAAAGATGCATTCAGCAGTGCCAAAGTTAAAGGACTAGTCCAAGATTTTTTGGAAGATTGTTTCTGTACTTCCTTACATACAGTAGGATGAGGAGTAATACTTTTATGTATGCTTATAAAAAACTTCTGACCATACAATGATTTGCACCAACCATGGTATAAGAATTCAAATAGGTAGCTTCTGCTTATCAAATGGATTTAATCAGTTGTCATCTGGGGCATGGATATGAGCTCGTTGGAACCTAACCTGCCGCATTCAGTATGGTGTGTTCACACATACACAAATTTCTGAAAATTTCCTGAAATTTTGTGAGGTGAGCTGGATGTGTGAACGCATTTGGCCATTTCTTTTTAACCCCAAGTTTAACCAAATTTTTTCCAACCAGCTACCAGCCCCTTGCTAAATAAATGTACAGTGTGAAGTCAGAAGGGGGGGGGGGACTTGGACTTGAGACTACAAAGTAATTTGTGAACATCTCTGGTAGAGAGATGAGGGTCGACCCAGAACACACTTGGAGAACTATACGTCCAATGTGGCCTTGGGACAACTTGGGTTTTCATGAGGCGCGCTGGAGGATGACAACAGAACGACTCCCGAACTACTTGATTATCTTGCTCGACCTTCACAGAACCACAGAGGGTCCAGCTCGGCCCATAAACACAGACACAGCCACTTCATGCCTCACAAAGCTAAAAAGAAACAACACCGTTGACAGTCACGGGGACAGATGCCACCTCTCTCCGTCCAACCATCTCCTGTGTCTCTCGTTCCCCTTTTCAGAAATTAATCAGGCGACGTGTACTCGGGAAATGAGGTGACATTTTCCTATAATGAGAGCGATGGGTGGAAGGGAAGGAATCACTGCGTTTCTGGGACCCGCCATCGACAGAGATTGACATTTTCCATTACAGAGTCAAAATGTACATGTGTTGCTCCGTCTGAGTCGCTGCGTTTGTGTGGGTTTGTGTGTGTGTATGTGTGTGGTTTAAGGTTCGTTTTGGCAGCAGACGGCAGGGAGGTCATCCATCTTGTTACGGCCATATCCCAAAGTCTATGTGCGTGTACTTAAGTGTGTATATGTCTCGGTGTGTTCGCGTAAATGTGTGGCACCTGTGTGTGTGTTTCAGGAGTGGTAGTAAGGTAAAAAAAAAAAAAAAGAAGCATGATTAATGGGAGGGAGTGGTGCTGGAAAGCTCTAGGTACAGCGATGCCTGTAAATCCTGATAAAAAACCTGGATAGAAGCAATTTAATGCCATCAATCTTCCTACCTAGGGGCTGTGATATATTGGCAGGTAGAAAGTAGTGTGTGTGTGTGTGTGTGAGAAAGAGTGTGTGTAAAGGAATTAAAGAGGTGAGGTAAACTCAATTCTCAGGTAGACAAAGCTGCTTTTAACAGCTAGTCAAAATGTTATTTGAGGCTGCTTTGTTGACCTACAGTATCCTTACTCGTGCAGTCTGAAGTAGAAGCTGACATTTTTTTCGGGAGTCCCGCAGGGTCACAGGATTCTCGTGAGATTCCTGCTGGACAGGAATGGATTTCACTACTAATCACTGGATTTACTCTCTTTCTCTCTTTCCACAATTCACTTAGCAGACGCTTCTATCCAAAGTGACGTACATCAGAGAGTAAGAACAACACAAGCAAGGATCTAGAAAAAAAGAGAACAATGTCAGTAAGAGCAAACGATCAGCTTTGAGTCTGATTGGACACACAGGTGCTGACAGGAAGTGACCAGAGGCAAAGCACAACACTGACGGCAGTTCTTGAGAGCTCTAATCAGTATAGAAACCATCTAGAAATTGTCGTTATCCAACAGAACCATCATCATCATCATCATCATTAAGGTCGTAGGTGTTCAAAACATAACGCAACAAAAACAAAGGACAAAAACACACAGCAAGAAAAAATAGCATAAATAAAAAGGTCCTTGGGCATAAAAAACCTTATTTTACAGTTTATACAATACTTCATAGTTTTATTTCATTTAAGTTCTACACAAAAATTGGTAATGGTAATGATCAACTCACAGCTAGACATGCTACTGTTTTCTGTTTTCTGGGATCAGATCCCCATCTTTGTAGGTAGCACAAATACAGTGTGTGTCTTTTCTATGACTGCGCTATAAATCCAGGGCCTAATCAGACGTTTAGCGGGGGCTGAAGGCTGGAAGGATCACTGAAAGTGAAAACAGCCCTGTGTTGCCGAGTTCCCCTGAGGCTGATGCGACTTTACATTCACTTGCCCACAGGTTAATAAGAGCGTGATTTATAGCACGACAGGGCTCCATCTATCTACACGGGGGCCGGCGTCACCACTCAGCTCTGCTGTTCTGCAGTAAATGTCACTAAATACATCAGCAGCATCTCCAACAGAAAGCCCCGCGTTAAGACTCCTCGCCGCACAGACTGTGAATAAAAACAAATTATTTATTCATCATGAAATCAGCCGACTAATGCATGTGTGAATCATCCCTCACTCTTACCTCGTATATATGCAATCACAACGGTTTAAGGTCAACATTTTAATAAAAGCTGAAGAATAATTACAACATTTTCTAATAACATTACATCATAATTCTCAATATTTCAGAATTTACAAATAGCAATTAAGTCTGAATGTATGTATGTAGCACCTTTTAAAAACACATTTACGATACTTATTGTCCCCCAGGGGAAAATTGTCATAACATCCTGCACAGTCGGTACACATATATTATGTATATGGAGGATGTTTGACAAAGAGCAATCTATTCAATGTTTAGTAGGGGGTAATGGTAACAACATATCCTTTGTTAATCCCTGAGGGAAATTCTGGTTTATACTGGTTATTTAGAGACATCCTTCTCACACACACAGGCCCAAACTACACACATGCACAAACAGGACGTGTGGACGTGCGTTCATGGAGAGATGTTAGAGTGGGGTAGCTACACACTGCTACACAGGGAGCGTACCAGGGTGGTCGGGGGTTCGGTCACTTTGCTCAAGGGCACCTCTCCAGCTACCAGACCAACTTCCATATTATGGTCCACATCGGGACTTGAAACCGGCGACCCTTCGTTTCCCAACCCAAGTCCTTATAAGGACTGAGCTACTGCTGCTGCCGCCCCCAGATCATAAAAGACCAGATGTATATGAAAGTGTTTATTTTGATCCAGTCGAGCTGCATGGCTTCTCTCTGGTTTGCTGCAGCGGTGTTTTTGTGAAGATGAGGTTGCATCGACAGCGTTATCTTTCTGTGTGACAGACATGACAGGAGAGGCCTTGAGAGATGATTTAATTTACCTCCTCAGGCACTGAATCACACTCAGTAAGAATATCTACTACACACACACACACACAGACAGAGACACACACAAACACGTGACACACACATTGACAAACAGTAGATCAAACCATGATTCTGTCTTCCCTGCTGTATTGCTGATTTGGAAAGTTCACAGTTTTATCTCTCTCTCTCTCTCTCTCTCTCTCTCTCTCTCTCTCTCTCTCTCTCTCTCTCTCTCTCTGTCTCTCTCACATCAGACTTCCAACAGATGAAATAGTCAAAAAAAGGAGCGAGAGAAACATGTAAAGCAGGTGTTCTAGTCACCTTACTCACCCATTTAGACGGCATGATACCTTGTTCTGTTACAGTGACACCTGTCAGATCTTGAATATCTTAAAATGTTCGTACACCTCATTAGGTGGCTTTCAAAGCATCAACAGCGACATGGGGCAAAACATTGTGACTGGAATGTAACTTAATATGCATTATGATGCGGCCTGTATGAAATCAGAATATGGTTTTACCAACTCTGACCACAGGGGCCGCCAACAACAACGCAAAGTTAATTCTCTTTCAAGTTGAATTAATTTTTTTCACACTCTATATCAGAACACAATTATGTTTTTTTAAGATTCACTGAGCCATTAAATTAAAACATTTTGGTGGTCTTCTGGTGAGATCACGCGTCCAGAGTATGGAGGCTGTAGTCATGGGGATGCAGGCGGCCCAGGTTCGATTCCGACATGTGGACCCTTTTCTGCATGTCAACCCCCACTCTCTCTCAATCCTTTCAGACTCTATCCCCTTCCCTATCTATACCTATAAAAGAAGGAAAAAGTAGATGTTTTTATCACATTTGTTAGTAAGCGTCTATCAAATATTATAATAACTTTATTTGTATAGCACCTTTCAAGAAAGGATGAAAACAAACAGAAAACATCAACAACATACAAAACAGATTAATCAAAAGCGAGTCTGAAAAATAGATCTTCAGATGCTTTTTAAATGAGTCAACAGTACCCACAAATCTTAGACCCAGAGGCAAAGTGTTGGCTCTACAAACCTCAAAAGTACAGTCTTCCTTGGTCTTCAGTCTGGAGTGTGGAAACCAAAACTACACACTGCAAACCCTGATCAGAAGACGTCAGAGATCTGCTGGGAGTGTAAGGCCGTAAAAGGTTTTTTGATGTAGGCCCCAGCCTGTCTGTGCAGGCACATTTTTCTGTAACTCTAAGAACAATGACCACACGGCGGGTATAAACTCTTCTGTTTTATCAGACTTCAGTTGTAAGAAATTGTCTGCAATCCACTCTTTAATGGCACTGAGACAGTTCAGTAGAATACACAGTTTAGCAATATTTTGTGGATATTAATATGAAGAAAAGTAGAAAGTCCTTTGGTTGAACCTAGTTCATATTTGACGCTTTGCTGGTCCTGATGTTCTAATGATGTTTGTTACATGCTGATTCTGTCAACGTTGTATTAAAGGCTCTGCACAACTCATTAACAGACACATCACCCGCCGCCTTTGGGACAGGTTGAGGAGAAGCTCCTGTTTTCCAGGAATAAAGTGTCAACTGGAGACATTTCTGTCCTGTGATGGGCTTTTTTGCTGTCCAAATTACATCAGTCCAACTCAACGCCAACTATAAGCCCAGCGTCCACACACCTCATGACAGATAGATTAAGGTTTTGACAGCCTAAAGCCTTCAGAGCTCACATCTGGACACGTTCTGCACTGAACTTTTACTCGGCTGCTCTCTCGCTCGTCCAATACTCGCTCTCTCACTGAGAATGGCAGATTGACAAAAGGTACTTTTTTCTGAACTAAAACCCTCCTGCCTGTCTCTGTGTTAACACAAAACCTGCAAGGCACATGCAAGGTGTACAATCCTGATGTAACAAGATCGTTTTAACAGGAATAGCAAAGAAAATGTGGAAAATGTGACAATAATGCTTTTAGCAATTTAAAGGTTACATATTATTCCAAATACACTTCACCATGTCTTCTAACACTAATATGTGTCTATTGTCGGACTAAAAGCCCCCATATTATGAGAAAAGTCCATCCTCTCAGTCTTTAGCCTGCTCCACTTTTCAGAAAATGTGTGCTCAAACAGGCCGTTTGGAGATTTTCCCTTCATGACATCACAAAGGGCAGTAGCCCCTCCCCCAGGTGGGTGACACTCCCACAGCTAGGTGTTTGTTCTGTCCTCTGAGTCTGACTTCTCACCGTAAACAATAGGGCATGGAGCGAGAAAGCCAGAGCCACCCAAGCCCTTCCTGAGAGGGGGCGTGGTCATACACAGCTCATTTACATATTTAAAGGTACAGACACAGAAACAGCCATAAATATCTTCAAAAATACTCACATAATTGTGGACTAGGCCTTACAGCTGTGACTGGATTTAAAACAATATATCACTTCATAACATTTTTCTCTGTCTTTTCCTCCATATGTTATATTAATTAAAATGCATTTTATTCATATGCAGATTCTTTACAACTCTTGCAAACTCTGCTGATCTGCTTGAGGACATTATGGACAAGTGACCAGCACCATAGTGTTTCCTGGTGCTCTCAGAGGGGTTTCAGGAGTGTTAGGAAGCCTCTCCTCCGCTCTGCACAGTGAGGGCAGGCAGCTTTGTGATAACCTTGCCCTGTCATTGCGTTCTTAGAACAAATCTGCTCTTATCAGGATCTTGTAGCAGGCAGCAAATGCAATTTCCCAGCTCCCCCGGCGGGCGCCTGCCTCAAATCCTCCACGGGCAATCTGCCTGTGCGATCTGACGTCTTTAAGAGGGACTTGAACCGCGGCGGCATTAACCCGTCTGACAACTGGCTCAGGCTCTGACAAAGTGTCAGCGTCGAGCCGTGCACTCCCTCACTCCTTCTCTTTCCTTTTCCACTCTGATTGCTCTCGGTCTCCTTCGTCCTCTTTGTGTATCGGCTTCTCTTCTCTCTTACTGTCTGTTTGAGGTGCCACATGTTTGTTCTCAGGCCACAGATCACAGAAACGTATTAACAACCCTTCGTAGGCCACTTCTCTCTATCTCTATCGAGTCCTATTTCTTCACATTACAGAGAATCTGTTCAGACGGGCTGCAGCTGTGTGTGTGTGTGTGTGTGTGTGTGTGTGTGTGTGTGTGTGTGTGTGTGTGTGTGTATGTGTGTGTGTGTGTGTGTGTGAGTCATGCTTCATGGTGTGAGCCTCATACCTCAAATAAACTACCTGTTCACTTCATGCCGGGGCGATGAAGCACAAACAGACGTATAGTCATCATTTTTGTTTCAGACTGGACCAATTTATTTAAAGATTATTTGACAAATACAGCAGGTTAACAAGGCAGACTGGTTCTTTTCATACTAAGAAAGAAAAAAGAAAGCAAGTCAAAATGCATTGATGGATGTCAGAATAATAATAGTGCCTATAAGGATCATCAAAGAGCCCTAAAGTCAACCTTATTGTCAAGGCCTCTTGATGTTCTGAAATTGATTTACAGGGTGAAAGCAGACAAGAAGCTTAAATCCACACATTCACGTTTCAGTTGAATTGGATTTTCTGCTTCACAAAAAAATAAAATAATTGGTAGCACTATTCACTAAAGAGAGAGCACGCGAGCCATTTGTCTGTACTACAGTGCACCTATTAATCAACATTACCCGACACACAGAGAGAGCACGACAGCTTCCTTTCATAGTTCCTTTCCTTTCTCAACTCTGAAATAAATAAGCTAGTGAGAAAAAGGCAACATTGATTTTATTCCTCCTTATTTGTTTATGTTTTTGTCAAGGTTCTGATCCCTGCCTTACGTACTTTATCTGAAAAATACCTGATTAAGTCCACAGGAACAGAAACAAACTCGTCATCCCTCAGCTCTCTGGTCCTGGCAGGAGCATCTCTGCAGGAGTCTGACAGCAGCCGAATGAAAGCTGGCGTTTCAGAGAGTCACACATCCCTCAGAGAGGGACGCATGTGGTGCTGCTGATGAGGAACGGCTCCCTCGCTTTCCTGCAGAAACATCCTATACACCCATATAGAAACAAGAAAGGAAACGAGGAAATAAAAGTACATATTTCTTACAAGTGTGTCCAGCTTCCCCACAAACATTTTATGTTAATGGATGTGCTAAAGATAACAAATCCTTGTTCAAGTAATTTACTTTAGTGTACAAATAAAACATTTTCACTCATGACTACATTTCTTTTTGAGTTTTTGATAATTAAATTGAAGTTAATATTATTTTTTGTGTTTTGCAGATACAAAATATACCTTGAAGAGAAAAGCATTGCTATTAAATATTAGCGATCAAAACGGATTAGTTACCAAACAATTCACCACTCGTACACTGTGTGCCGGTGGAGACATGAGATAATCAGACCTATTTGGTTTTTCTAACCAGGCTGTAAACATAAAAACGTTCTTTTTTGAATGGGTGTGTATGTGACTTCTGGTGCTTCTGCAGCCAGCCTCAAGTGGACACTCGATGAACTGCAGGATTCTACACTTCCGCATCAGCTTAATTTGTAAACACCGGTTTCCCTTCAGAAAAGTTTTTCAGAGAAATAAAAAGATCTGATGTTATTCTACTTATGAAATCTCTAATTTTAGCATAAACACTCTTCTACTGTCTTTTTGAATGTGTAAGACTTCTGATACCACTGTCACGTCTTTGCATTGATTAGGCCTGCAGAGCTTGGAGGTACAGTAGGTAGTTAGCATAGTTTAGCCTGGATTGAGGACACTGGAGGAAAAAGCCTCCTGTCTCCCTCCAGAGTACAAAAATACAGTTTCTAAAACGTCGTTAGCTCAAACATAACACTGTTGTTTCAGGTATTTTTGCTTCTGTACACAATTAAAACAAGACTAGAAGATGATATGAAGACAGAAGCCTGGATTTTGTTTTACAAGAAGAAGCAACAGCTCTCTTAAAAATCTCCATGAAAATATGTTTATATTGAGCATTAGCACAAACAAGGAAACTGGGAGTTACTGAGGTTTTCTTTAAAACTGGACAAAGCCAGGCTTGCATTTGTAACGTGAGGGTCTGATGTGTGGTGGATGGATCACTCTAGTTAAGAGAAACAAAAGGATGGAGACGGATAACTTTCTCAGCAGCACTTTACCGTCACCCACATTGTTCTGCTACACAACAACCACCACACTTCCTTGTTACTCATCACATGTCCCATCAATAGCCAATCAGAGGTTAGGATGATTAAACTCAAGGCAAACATTATGGCAAACACAGAAGTAGATTCAATATAATTTGGTCACAGTTACTAGGTGCTACTGCAAACATTAACACATGTAAATATATCAATATTAACTTTGTAAACTCAAATATGTAAATAGTTCACTGTATAAATGTTAACTTATTTTTAACTTAAAACTTAAATACATGGATTAACTCAAATATATGAATTTACTTCACTTTTAAATCTTACACATTTGACCTAAGTTTCTGGTAAACTTTGCTCGGCTAATTACTACGCCAACTGCTCCATGTTGTCATTAAGGAGAGCGGTATCGATCTTTCCCCTGAAAGTCAGGAAGAAAAAGGGAAAGCGAAAACTTTATAACGGACAGGTTAAATAATTTTCATGACACTTTCTAGCATATCTTTACCTGATTAAATCCAGCAGAAGTCACACAGGACATCTCAAAATATGACAACTTGCTTTTCAGAAGGCCATATCAATTTGTCACAAGTTGTTGTAAAAGTGATATAAATCATTTTTTAATAGGTTCTTATGACAGAAATCACACTGATTCTGTTAGTTACTGTCAGCAACAGACATGGATTCAATGACTATTCTATTTCTGACCCAATCAGACAATGTGGAGTAATTGAGGAGGTCGTTACTGCTTTTAATAAGCTGTTATTTTTCTTAATGTGGTGCACTTTTAGAGTTTCCTTGTACCCTCTGCGCAGAGCTAATTGGTACAGATATCTGCTGATTGGCTGGAATGATTAAACGTGTCGGGTCTCACGTCACATTTCTGCTGCAGTCATGACAGAATCTAAAGCTCCCGTTGTGAAACAAGCTGTAATTGGGGAAAAGAAGAAGTTATTAAAATGTGTTGAAAGTCCAGTCTGTGGTCCTGGCATGATTTGACAGCTTATATGTTGACAGGTGCACTGCAGTGCTCGCAGAATTACTCTCTCCACTCAGTAAACTCCCATTTTGTTTATGTGGTTTATACTACATCCAGATACAATCATCATTCAACTGTTTATAATTGTTCAGAGCTTTTAAGTTGACTTTGTCTATGTCAGTGGCCCTTTTCGAAAATCCACAGTTCAGTATGGAGTGCAGACTTTTCAGTAAGGGGGTTTCAGTACACTGAACCCTCGTGGTCATTCATTCATTCATTTTAATTTAAATCAATAGATAAACCATAACCACCATTTTCAACTGTGATGTCCAAAGACGGAACAATAGCCATCTGGGACTGAAGCCAAAAGATGTAGCGCTCCCCCTGCTGACTGGCTGTAGTATAGGTCATTAGCCCGGCCTCCTCGATGGTAACAGATAAAGTCAAACTATAATTCAATCAGGAGAGACAATTGAATAAAGACAATTATTTATTACAGTGAAATATGGAAAGGTTCCTTGACAGAAATAATTTTGGTGCTTGGACTCTATGGGGTGGGCGATGTGTAGAATGACAATTCTTAGCAACGTCAGAATAGATCCCCCCCATGGAGTCCAGACACTGGTGGTGGTGAAGCTGATGACTTGATGAGACCAGATGGGATGAGGAATGATGGATGATGATTCTGCGAGATGGGCAGTGTTGGGGAGGAGGGGCGCATGAAACATCAGCATGAAGGGACTAAGGGAGAGAAAGAATCATATTTAAAAGGGGAGCAGAACGATGATAGGTTGAAAATAAGGGCGGAACACCATGCCATTGGTTAGGTGAGTACCGCTGATGAGACAGCTGATTAACCAATGACAGCCCCTAGAAGATGACAGCTCACGAGTGACAGCGGAAACGAGAGTAAGCGCAAAAAAAGAAAGATGAATGAGAAAGACCCGATCGTGAAGGCAGTTATATAGTCTTCCTGACTGAACTTACACTGGAACTTCATTACTCTGTGCCTCCCTTAGATCTGTCTCCCAGTCACTATAGCTGTAATTCTGAATCGAACTGTAGTTATACTATAGGTACTGTGTCTGTCCCCCGGCCCAGAGCCGTTTTTATAAGTCATCCAAACGTAGAAGGCGTAAATCATCAAAATCTCATTAGAATCAAAACTACGAATACGATTTTGCTAAAAAATCTGAAAATTCACTGCAGACTTTTGAACATTACGTCCTTAGCATCCAAATCTCTTTTAGTGAATGATCTGATATCAGATCAGCATATTGATTTACTTTGTTTGACTGAAACCTGGCTATGTCGAGATGAACATGTTAGATTAAATGAATCCACTCCTCCCAGTCATTTTTGTACTCATATACCTCGAGACACCGGACGAGGAGGTGGAGTAGCAGCTAGTTTTAATTCTAGTCTTCTAGTTAACCCTCGACCAAAGCTGAATTTTTCTTCTTTTGAAAGCCTTGTTCTTAGTCTTTCACATCCAGTCTCAATAACCTTTCAGCCAGTTCTAGTTGTTGTAGTTTACTGCCCTCCTGGCCCATATTCTGAATTTATATCTGAATTTGCAGAATTTTTATCAAATTTAGTCCTTAGCAGTGATAAAATAATTGTTGTAGGTGACTTCAATATCCATGTGGATGTTGATAATGATAGCCTTAGCACAGCTTTTATGTCATTATTAGACTCTATTGGTTTCACCCAGGGTGTAAACGAACCTACTCATCATTTTAACCACACTCTGTGGTCGATCTTGTTTTAGCTTATGGCATTGAAATCCAAAACACGTTTTCCTAGAAAATCCTCTTCTATCAGACCATTTCCTTATTACTTTCGACTTTGCCCTACCATAATTATTATGCTTAATAAAAATGTGCTCTCTAGAAGTTTATCTGATAGTGCTGTAGCTAGATTTAAGGAAGCTATTTCAGTTGCTTTTGATTTAGTACTGTGTTTCAACCCAGTTGGAAACTCTTATAATAGCTTTAGTCCCTCTCAGCTAGATCAGTTTGTTGATAGTGCAGTGGATTCACTGAGAGTTACTCTTGATTTGATTGCTCCCCTAAAACAGAAGGTTATCAAACGGCAGAGACTAGCTCCATGGTTCAACTCAGAAACCCGTACTCTAAAACAATCGTCGCAAAATTTTGAAAGAATATGGCGCTCGACCAAAACGGTAGAATCTCGTTTATTCTGGCAGGATAGTCATAGAAAATATATGAAGGCTCTACGTCACGCTCGAGCTGCCTACTACTCCTCTCTAATCGAGGAAAACAAAAGCAATCCTAGATACCTTTTCAGCACTGTAGCCAGGCTGACAGAGAGTCATGGCTCCATTGAGCCTTGTATTCCTTTAGCCCTCAGCAGTAATGATTTCCTGAGCTTTTTCAACAACAAAATTCTAGACATCAGAGACAAAATTGGTAACCTCCTGCCCTTACCTGGTGCAGATACGTCTGATACGGCAGAGACAGTTCCAGGACCAGATATTAGTCTAGACTGTTTTTCTCAAATCGACTCTTTTAGACCCAATCCCAACCAAGCTGTTTAAGGAAGTCTTTCCCTTAGTTAGCAACTCTATATTTTCTATGATCAATATGTCTTTACTGGCAGGCTATGTACCACAGTCATTTAAAGTAGCGGTAATCAAACCTCTACTCAAAAAACCTACTCTAGATTCAGGAACTCTAGCTAACTATAGGCCTATATCCAACCTTCCTTTTATCTCAAAGATCCTGGAGAAAGTGGTAGCTAATCAGCTGTGTGACTTTCTCCATGACAAAAGTTTATTTGAGGAGTTTCACCAGGAGTCAGGTGTCCACCATAGCACTGAGACTGCACTAGTTAAAGATACAAACGATCTACTTCTAGACAGGGGACTTCTCTCTGTGCTTGTCTTGTTAGATCTTAGTGCTGCTTTTGACACCATTGACCATCAGATCCTATTATACAGACTAGAACATTTACTTGGAATTACAGGGAGTGCTTTAAGTTGGTTTGAATCCTACTTATCAGACCGATCTCAGTTTGTACATGTTAATGATGAGTCCTCTATGCACACCAAAGTTAGCCATGGAGTGCCACAAGGTTCAGTGCTTGGACCAATTCTCTTTACATTATATATGCTTCCTCTGGGAAATATTATGAGGAAACACTCCATACAGTTTCATTGTTATGCAGATGATACTCAGCTTTATGTATCAATGAAGCCCGATGGCACCAGTCAGTTATGTAAAGCTAGAAACGTGCCTTAAGGACGTTAGGACCTGGATGACCAGACATGTTTTGCTACTTAACTCAGACAAGACTGAAGTTATTGTGCTAGGCCCTAAAAACCTCAGAGAGACTTTTTGTAGTGATGTGACTGTCCTTAATGACATCAGCCTGGCATCTAGCACTACTGTTAGGAATCTAGGAGTTCTATTTGATCAAGATATGTCCTTTAGCTCTCACATCAGGCAAATTTCAAGAACAGCCTATTTTCACCTTCGTAATATATCCAAAATCAGGAATATCCTGTCGCAAAATGATGCAGAAAAACTAGTTCATGCATTTGTTACCTCCAGATTGGATTATTGTAATTCTGTTTTGTCAGGGTGCTATGGTGGGTCTCTAAAGACTCTTCAATTAGTCCAGAACGCTGCAGCTCGTGTACTGACTAGAACTAGGAAAAGGGACCACATTACTCCTGTGTTGGCTTCTCTGCACTGGCTCCCTATACAGTCTAGAATAGAATTCAAGATGCTTCTTCTCACTTGATGTGATGGACGGCTTGCCAGAACAACCCCCTCCTCATCGGATTGTTGACGGATTATGATTGATTGATTATATAAACAATACAAGTCAATTTTTTTTTTTTAAACCCTGTCATCGTGATAAGTTATCATCATGCTGGTTTATGTCCAAGTGTTTTTTCAGAGTCATTTGTTTTAATAAGTTAATTAATGAAAAAAGAGCAGCTGTATCTAGTCATGATTGACAGCTCTGTTTGACAAATGCAGCTTCTGCAGCGTTCTCAACTGGATCAGCAAAGCCGGGGAAGGCGAGGGAAAACTTAATGAAAACTAATAACAGAGTCATTAAACTTTCCATAACCGTGTTTGCTTCAAACTGACGCAAGAACGTGTTCTGCTGTGGACTGTACGGACCTGAATGATCGTTGATGTTTTATCAGTAAGTTAAATGTGTGTTTGGGTTTGCGAAAGGGTGTGACATCAATTCTGCGGTTCCACCAGCCATGTCTTGGCTGCGGTTGGCATCACCAGCGCAATATGTCAGAACAGTCAGTGAAGTTTTTTTGGCTTCACTTTTGTGAAACGGAAGGAGACAGAGACGCATTGTCCGTATCAATATACAGTCAATGTTGATGCCTCACATTAATGAAGTCACAACTCCCTTCCCATTCCCACGCTCTAATAATAAACAAACTTAACAGTACATTACATTCACAAGCTGTTCTGCACTGTGGTCCCCTCAGCCTCTCCTGATGGAGGCAAAGTCAACGATCAATTCACTCATAATTATGGAAGTTATTTTGGCCCCTGAGAGCACTCACAGTGTGGTGAGGGAGAAGGAGATTACCCGTCCTGTCACTTTAATTAGATCCAGATTTACCTTCACAATCTTAAAAAGCCCCACTGAGGACGGCACCAGTTCATCTGGCTGTGAGTTCACTTCCTGAGCCTGTGCCATAGTTTGCTCACAGACTGAATGTTGGCTGGGAAACGCAGCTCAATTTTTTTCTTTTACTGACTTTAGCACATTATTTTTTCCTATACAATATGCTCAGGATATACTGCATGCAATAGGCAGGGGTAATTGGTTTTATGATCTGTTACTAACAGCCCCTCAGATAAACTGTTTAATATGAAGGAACGTGCATACAGATAATGAGAAATAAACAAATAAATTGTTATCATTCTTACGTTTACTCTTCAGCAGTTTATGAATTAAATGTCTACATGTTGAACGGGCCAGGAACACATAAATCGTTAAGCTGTACGGAAGTGAGACTCTATTAAAAAAAAGGTTATTAATTCCAGCTTGTTGTAGCTGTCAGCACATCTTTTTCCTGATTAACAAGGAAAGAAAGCAATTTCCTCTTTATGACGCAGAACTCTTTGATGAATAAATACTCCTGAAATTGAGTTTATTACATAAAATCTTAATAATCTACACAACACCCCCTAGATATGACTTTTTCCTTCAAATGCCTCATCCAGATGAAGCATTTTCATTGGTAAACGTAGGTGTGGGATAAAAAAAAATTAATTTCATCGACACAGCCAGTCTGGCTTAGGTCATAAAGATCCGGCAACACTTTTAGTATGAAGATCAATTATATGAACTTTATTAACTTTTACCATGCTACAAGTTTTGCTGGAGCTTTTTGAATTCTTCAAGCCATTCACTCTCCATGCACTTTGGTAGTTGGTGAAATTGCACCAGGAAACCCTACTCTGCTAGTCCAGAATGAGTAAAATATGCAAACCAGCACCTTTTTATCTCAGTGACACTGTAAACTTACTTTCAGAAAAACAAAAAACGCTTCTTGCTTTAAATTTGGGGTTTCTCTGATATGAAGCGTAGTTTTTATTTGTTCTCATAAAACAGGATTTAAATCTGTAGGAATCTGAGGTTCATTTTTCTTGCACTGAGGTGGCAAAGTATTTTCTACTTCAGTTTACCAATACAATCATATCTGAATGTGGTTGCAATTTGTTTTATTGTGCTAAGCTAGGCTAACTTGCACCTGGTTCTAGCTGCACACAGCTGAAGAACTTATAGATACATAGATACATATAGGTATGTATCGTCTGCATACATTTGAAAACCTGCAACAACACGACTGCGGATCATCACACAGACTAAAAAGAAGCTGACCAAGAACAGAACCCTGTGGGACTCCTGTTTTAGTCCTCTTGAAAGGGTTGCACTAATCTTCTAAACTTATTCTCCTTAAAAAAAGACATGTATTACCACAAGCTTTTAAAAGTTCCTTGAAGTCACTAAACCATCAACACATGTATAACATCATCAATTATGTTCTCAAATATAAGAATGTGTGCAATTTCTGCTCTGTTTTGCCAAACTACTACATGAATAAAAAGCAAGCATGATGAAGAGCAAATTATTTGAATAATATTATAAAAACAGAAAAGGCAGGGTTGGTAAATGACTCCAGATACACTTTTTTATGTTTTGGCTGAAATTGTCTTTAGGTCCTGACAGAAATGAATAACTCAGGAACAAAAAATCTGTCATCTGTAGCAGTTATAAGCCTGTAAAAACTTTGACCAATGTCTGCCAGAGGTACCAATCTGATGAACCAATCACACGCCTCTCTGTCTCCCTGCTCGTTCTCTACCCCATGCATGCAGGAGCCCACATTTAAAGTGAGGGGTGTGGCTTTTGAGGGAGGACAGAGGGGAGGGGGTGGGTGTTGACAGAGGACTGGGGTTATGCTACTTTCAAAATCATGCTAGTTTTTGAAAATTACCAACCCTGCCTTTGAATGACTGCCTGTCTGCTGTGTTTACTAGATCTTTCGTAAAATTAAGATTTACAAAGGTAGTTCTGCTGCAAATGCATAAACACACAAACTCACACATTTTTTCACCCTTACACACACACACACACACAAGCGCACCACTTCAATTAGATTCTATTGGATTTTATTAAATCTTCTTGAGCTTTCACTTCATGGCAGCATCCATCAGAGGATTACTATTTATCTTGCTGTCAAGAACTGGCAGCTTGTGGAGTCCCACAGAGACGGAGAGGAATAGTGTGTGTGGGTGTGTGTGTGTGCGTGTGTGTGTACTCTCTTGTGCTCAACTTTAAATCAAATGCATCCAAAATGGGAAATCATATTCTGCCTAATTGAAGACATTATCTCAGCATATTAGATCCACGCATTTCTTTTTTCATGCAAATACAGTTAAAAATGCAAATGTTTCCAGTCGGCTCTCATCTCTGATCTTAGAGGAGCTTATCTTTGATGAATTATAGAACAGGAGGAATATATTAACAGAAACAAAATGGTGTTTAACAATAGTGTAATTATATCGCATTCTTTGCCCTGAATGTGTCATAATGTGACCGCAGTGCTTGACAGCTGGTTTTATCCAGAAAGGTTGTTGTTGAACTTAATGGTTATTCAGATTAAGGCGATTTCACTTAGTTGTAATCAGATGCATTTTAATGCTGCTGATATTTGAAGTATCTTAAATAGTAGTTGAGATGTCATTTCTTTTGCTTTTTGAAGATTTTGATTTTTAGAGAACTGTGATGTAACTATTCTTCTCTTGTTTGGAGTTTTTAGCTGGTTATGAAACAGACAGAAGTTAGTAATAATTACTCTTTATGAGCTGTAATGCATGGTGGTGCAGTGGTTAGAGGTTCCTGGTTCAAATCCCGGTCGTGAAGAGTTTGCATGTTCTCCCTGTGCATGTGTGGGTTTCCTCCAGGTACTCAGACATCCTCTCAAAGTCCAAAGACTCGTCTTTAGGTTAATTGGTGAGTCCAAATAGCTCATAGATGTGAATGTGAATGTGATTGTGTCTGGTTGTTTGTCTCTAAATATCAGTCCTGTGATTGACTGGCCAACAGTCCAGAGTGTACTCCCCCTCTTGCCCAATGACAGCTGGGATCGTCTCCAGCCCCCCGCAAACCTAACAGGAAAAAACGGTATAGATAATGGATGGATGGATGGATGGATGGAAGAAGCTGTAAAAGCAAACAAGATCACCAGCAACATAAGTTATTTTAAATGCCTGAAAAAACGCTGTAGGTGTCAAAATGTTACGAAAGCTTTTTAATGAGAATGCAGGATGAGATTTTTGTTAAAAACACTACTTACACATCACAGGTCTTATTCAGGTGATCAAAAATTGAAAAGAAAAGTTAAAGAAAGATTAACTGAAGAAGACCTGTTGTGATTGTGATGAATTAAAACTTGTTGTGGCATTTGAGCAAATATTTCAAATAACTAAACCCATCCAATGTAAATGTTTATATAAAAAACAAAAGAAAAGACAACATCTCATCTTGTTCAAAAGAGTAAGATGATCTGTTAAGTATTTGTAAAAGGAGGATATTTCTCTCTAGATTGTTGTTTTATTACAAAATATAAAAGGGAGAAACTCATGTAGGAAAGTAAAAAGCTCTTTCTCCTCTCTAACAAGATGAAGAGATGATACCCTCTTCCTACATAGAAAATCCATTAGAGAAAATAATGTTCATGTTATTGAACATTTTGAAGATACATGAAGAAAGCAATCAAGCGCAGTGGCCGATACAACCCAGAGAAAAACAGAGGAACACTAAAGATGAGTCATTGAGGTCATGTTTTCTTTGAGTCTCCTTTGAGACATCTTAAAGGCTTAAAGGGGGGGGGGGGCTGGAGAGTGTAATTTTCTTCAACCTGCTGGAACTCACATTTGAATTATGGTGTAATTTATGGATGATATTTTTCATTCCAGCTCCCGATGTTTGACTTTACCTCCTCAGCTTGTCAATAAAGAATGAGACGAGTGGTTAGAGGGAGAAAACTCGCAGCAGAGATGTTTGACGTTGAGTGCTTCTTCTTCTTCTTCTCTTTGTGAATGTCAGCCTCCACCGCAGAGCTGATAAAACAGGATCTGTTGAAGGCAATGAGCTGAATCCATCCAGCTAACG
This sequence comes from Labrus bergylta, assembly GCF_963930695.1. Taxonomy (NCBI): domain Eukaryota; kingdom Metazoa; phylum Chordata; class Actinopteri; order Labriformes; family Labridae; genus Labrus; species Labrus bergylta. The sequence goes on along the minus strand of NC_089209.1, from coordinate 5,949,323 downwards.
GTTAACTGCTGAAACATTATACACCCGGGTCCCTTTCTCTTTCAATCAATTCTCTACATATAGACCTCCACAAACCCTTCTGGGCACAACACCAGGTCACTGTGTGCACGCAGTCACAGCCTTGCAAGCACACAATACACACACACACACACACACATACACACAAAGTGAAGAATGAATCAGTTCCTACAGGAAGCTGGTGCAAATTCAACCAATCACCATGCATTCTGCTAGATCTTGCAATTTTGTCCAATCTCTGCAACTTTTTATCCTACTTTTCCCGCCCCTTCAGACTGATCATCATGGCGCTGCCCTGCGGCGACACGAACGCCAGTGAGTGGTAAAGAAAAACAATCCCTATGACAGGCAGACAGAAACCTCCAGCAGCACCAGACTCATTGGTGAACATCCATCTGCCAGGACTGGATGGGCCGAGAAAGTGACTCTGATCAAAGATAATGAATCCAATATTCTACGTCTTTATGTGATTATTTATCAAATTTTTGTTCTGGAAACTGTACGTTATACATCCCATGATGCTTTAGGTCAGTAGTTCTGAACAGGTCTAGCCTAAGGACCCACCCCCATCTCCTTCATGAAAAATCATGACCCAAATTTCTGGGATTTGTTTTCCAACACATCAGATTTATTTAATGATAAATTGTGTAGTTTGAACCTCAGACGGTCCAAAACAGCAGACTGTGCTTGACAACAAAGAAACCAAACAGGACCATAAAACATTTTTTAAAAAGCGCTTCACACCATTTTTGCCAGGCACACATTTGTGACCTACTGAAAACGGCTTGGCGACTAACTTTTGGGGTCCCGACCCACCAGTTGAGAACCACTGATTAAGGTAGAGTCTGGTGACCAATCAGAAGGCGTATTTCGAACGTTTCAGACGCTCTGTTACTGATGTGTGTGTCAGTGTCCATCCCATAAAGTCATTGAGCATTAAGATAGTAACCTCTCCGTCTCTTATCGACCATTATCTACTGACTGATATGCTAAAGGAGAAGGAATGTATGAATGTACATCGTTGTAATAAATAATAGAGAATAACATTCGTTTTTAGAATGCATACCTTGAATACTTATTATTATTTCACCACTGCACATCACTTTACTTCTGATGGTGTACTTGTGTCTCCTTCAGTGTGGTGTGGTACCATCTCTGCTTTTCAATCAATCAATCAAAACCTTTATCTATTCTTGAAAGGACATTGAGGATTCCCTCATATCCAATGCCCTCGAGATTACAGGCACCTTAAAACAAACAAAATAAAAAACAAACACTTAGAATCAATTACAAAAAAACCACTTAGATCTATTTTTAAAAAGTCACAATTCCAAACAAAGTGGCTTGAAATCAAATTCCTAAATTCTGCAAGACATGAACCGTGTCTTTTCTGTTGTTGTATTTCTGATGTAGTCCTCTGTGTTTCTGCTCTGTCTTGACGTCGGCTGTAGATTAAACTACCTTTGGAATAATAATACATCTGAAGTAGATTCACCTTGAACAAAAGGTTTTTCATGGTTACTGATATTAATGTTCTCTTTTATCATTCTGTGCCTGCTGATCTCGGTTTGAGGAGCTTAAAACATATTATCATGCTATGATGGATACCTCCCAGGTGAACAGCTTTAAACAACAGTAAAGCATGTTTTGTTACAGTTTTATTTGGTAAAGTTAAGTTTAGTACGTTTTTGGCAACAATCACAACATTTGAAACGTTTGGTTTTTTTTTACATCTTTTAGCACTTTACTTGGGAAGAAAAATGCCTAACAACATCCCAATATGCATCACAATAGATATATATATATATATATATATATATATATTAAAAACATCCAATAAATATGCATTTTAGGTCACAACAATCTGAAAATAAAGCGCACAATACCCCAGAGGGGCGAAATAACACCGAGCAGACTCAAAGAACTCAACATTTTGCACTTTTGTTCTTCAAACTGTAGCAGTCTGCTGCTTTTGTTTCCCAGCGGCTGTCGCAGGTCAGAAGGTAGTTTATTTATTACATGCGAGAGTGTGAGGTAGGTGTGTGTGTGTGTGTGTGTGTGTGTGTGTGTGTGTGTGTGGGTGTCATAATGTTGCAGATAAAGTGCTGATACGGCTGTGGCTGACTCTAACAACACCAGGGAGACGGATGGAGAGAAAGAGAAAAGAGGAGTAAGGATGGATGGATGGATGGATGGATGGAGTGTGTATAGGAACAATTTGTTGTGGCAACTTTAGATGAACCCATAATTTGTCAGAGTGAGCGTGAGAGAAAGGGCAGTATGGATGGAAAGTGGAGGATTTGCTGGCAGCGCTCTCTTAGTCAGCAGCAGAGCCACAAAACATGATGAAAAATGCTGCTGTGATAGTGTGTGTGTGTGTGTGTGTGTGTGTGTGTGTGTGTGTGTGTGTGTGTGTACAACCTGCCATGAACACAGCGCTCACAGAGAGGCAAGGGTGACATCTAGAGGTTGGTTATGTGCAGGGATCTTTCTCTGCATCAGCTCTAATCTACTATATGTGAATGTTGCCACAATACGAGATCTTCCAAAAGTTCTGATTTGATCATCTGTAATCTGAATTAATTCTGTATTTTTCATACAGAATATTTGACCTTTTAATGTCTTTCTATTCTAAACTTGGTTTTGCTTTAACACCTGTGTTTGTGTAAATGTTTGTTCAGCTTTTAACTTGAGATGTTTTGGCAGAAAATCTTCCCTGAAACGTTGATGCCAATTGGAAAAACTTGACTGAACATTTTAATACACCTTCATGTTGGTTAACAAGAGTTCCTGCTGAATTTTGAGGGACTTGAATTTTTTTTTTTTTTACTTTTATCTTTCTAGTTTTCTCAGATGTTCCTTGATTGTCTTTGAAATACTTTTCTCCTCTGAAGGTTTTTAATGAACCTGGACATGAAAGCTTGGGGAGGAAAGATCGCTCCTTGGCTGACCTGCTGACATATTTGATTTTAGGGGTCATTACCGCCAGAAAGGTCAACATTTTTAAAGATGGACAGAGACTAACACTGACCCCAAGGACCCGTAACTGCATCCAGTTAAGGTGCTGAGTAGACTATTGTTAAGTTGATGCATTTATATATGAAATAAGAAAATGGTCATAGAGACAGGACGGATGTTCAGTGCTTTTCTTCTCCTGAGCGCACAGCCAGCCTTTTTCTGCCCTGGAAAAATGGCTAGATGAACACAGGATCTCAAGATGTGACAGTGAGGCCACCAAGTGATGTCAGCTAACTCTGCGTGGATTGACCGATTTAGCATCTTCAAGCCCGTTGTTTTGGGTTGAAAGCCTTACTGACGTGTACTTACATTAATCAGGGGGCTGGCAGGAATCATTTTGGGTAAAGTCAGATTGAAAATTATAGGCTGTTTTTGGGATAACACATGCAGCTTATCCTGCAAGAAGAATTGTGGATTTTGTGGCTCTTTCACAGGAATCACGACATTTCAACCTGCAAATGACCAAAATCAGCACCAACTACTTCTATCTGCCCTGCTGGGTTATTTTAATCTTCATGCTGGAGCTCGGAGACACTAAGTAAACAGTCGGGACTTCTGGCAGATATCAATCAAGCGAGTCTGTTTATGAGCTTCTTTTTAAAAACTCAATGACCAGTGAGAGGAAGCAGCACATGGAACTCAGACTTTCTCTTTTATTTTGTGTAAACACATCAGCGTGATTAAATATGATCATCTCATCTTCTAATGAGCTCACATCAAAGAGCGTCTCTGCTGTCAGTCACAAGAGGACGACGGAGTGAATCATAACCAGACCGAGAGAGTTACCCAACTTCAGTTTATCTCACAGAAAAAACAATCAGGCCCGACACTTATATGAACAGACACTTTATTATAACATGCTTTAGTATTTCATCAACCTGAACATTATTATGAAAAGGCCTCAACCGACACACACACACACGTGTATCAATGCACACACACACACACATTTAAAGACGCAAAGGAGTTCCATATTTAGACACATTACGGTATATAAAAGACATTATTAATGCTGGGAAAAATTACAATTGAAGCCCTCACACAGTAGAGATGCACTTTGGAGGAGCGGTGTCGACATGCAGATTGTGTCTCAGATAGCTTTGGTTTGTCGAGTTAACAGAAAGTGAAGCCTGAGAATAAAGGTTATAAAGTATTCAAGTGAAATGTCTGACACATCTCAATCTGCTTTTTGTTTGGCTGATTTCATTACTTAGTTTTCTTCATTAGCAGCTCAGCTAACCTTTAACGGATACTGACTCAAACATTAGTCTTCATTTCACAACTTTCCCTCCATCTTTAGTCATTAGTATCTGGGTCAGCACAGAAAAGGGATAAAGTCCCGCAGTGTGACCCTTATTGGGGAATAGGGATGATTATTTTTTATTTATAAGAATACCCTCATCCATACGCATTAACAATGTGAGACTTTATTCATACTTTTCTATTATGTGGTGAAAAGACGAGATAACAAAATGGTTTGTTTTTTTTAAAGAACTTGTATGTGGATTTTATATTGCATGAAAACAAGAACAAATTCTCCTCTAAACAAATATGTATTCAAGTTTTTCTTGTGTTTAATTTTTATTCTCGACACTGATGTGCTCGTTGTCTGGTAATCTTATTTTTCTTCAAAAAGCTTTATGAGACAATCGATGTTTGTTTGTGAATCAGTGATTTGATTTTAAAGACGTCCCTTGACTCAATCGCAGGGAGCTCAAATGTTACAGATTTTGAGGTTTAAAAAATGTCAGACTTTAAAGGAGTGTTAATGTGTCAATTTCAAGTTTGTCTATGATGACGACATGGTAACACGTCTTTCCTGAGTATCAAACATCAATCATTTCTGCTGACGATCTAAACTCTGTCTGTGTCAGCGAGAGGGTCAAAGATTTCATGAATTAAAATAATTTTTACTTATTTCAGAATGAGTTTTTTTTAATCCATGTTCTTCACCGACAGCTTTGAAAAAAAGACTACTTCTGTCTCAGGCTCATATGTTAATAGTCAGTATCAAGAAATGCACTCTATGGTCTAAGTATCATCACCAACACTCAGGTGTTAATCTGGCACCTGAATCAAACGTTTACTTGTTCCTGTATTACAGAGAACGCATGGCTGTTAAAGTTTAACTCAACCAATGAGGTTTGTTTCTGCAGTTCTGCCTGCTGTCAACACCGGACTGTGATTTCAAGGCTGACATGACAACACACTGCTAGTCCACATAAATAAATATCTGTTTAACTCTAATCGACCTGTAAAAGATCTGATGATAAAAGTCTGTCCTTGTGAACAACTAGGACTGAGTCAGTAATCCTGAGTGATCACCAGTCTGTCCTTTTAAAGCTGACCTCTGTTCCTATGCATCACATCGTTTATTGTTTTTGTTTCACAGAACATGATGACACTTTTATGATGTTTAGCAGTTTCCTCTTTTCCTTGTAACATAATTTATCCAATGAGTGAAAATCTAAAAATATCAGTAACTTTGAAGCAATTTCAAAAACAGGAGAAAAAAAACAGTACATTTTTTCAATTTAAATAAACATTTTAAACTGTTTTCTTTGGTGGAGCTTCTGTTTAAATATCTGCAGTTTAAAGGTCACATATTCTCCTCCTCTTCAACCAGTTTAAAGAAGTCTCAGAGCTCCTCAAAACATGTGTGTGAAGTTTCTTGTTCTAAATCCACTCTGATCCTGTATTTGATCATGTCTATAAACCCCTCTATTTCAGCCCTGCTCAGAACAGGCTGTTTCTGTGTCTGTACCTTTAAATATGTAAATGAGCTGTGTCTGACCACGCCCCCTCTCTGGAAGGGCTTGGGTGTCTCGGGCTTTCTCGCTCCATGTCCTATTGTTTACGGTGAGAAGGCAGACTCAGAGGGCAGAACAAACACCTAGCTGTGGGAGTGTCACCCACCTAGGGGAGGGGTTACTGCCCTTTGTGATGTCATGAAGGGAAAATCTCCAAACGGCCTGTTTGAGCACACATTTTCTGAAAAGAGGAGCAGGTAAAAGATGGACAGGATGGACTTTTCTCATCATTGGGGGGTTTGTAGACAGATTAGGGACAGGTATTTAAAAAACATGTTGAATTGTATTTGGCATAATATGTGACCTTTAAATGGAGTTTGGCAACTTTTTTTGACACTTGTTTTAAACCCTGTAGCTTCATCTCCACTGTGTAAACTGGAGTGTTTGTTTTTTCTTTAAAGCTTGAACCAGGGTGGTTTAAAGCCGACTTTGACACCTGGTGGAAGATTTTCTTCAAGTAGTTTAGAGTCTGTGGCAACTTCAGCTCAGATATATAAACTATTTCTTTCATGGAGTGCAAAAGAAAAACTTTTTTGACTATAAGCATAAATACAAAAAACCCAACAGATCCTTTTGTCCACCAGTTTCAGCAACATTTGTTTCATAAAAATCAAAGACAAATAGTGAAAAACAGAGAAAACAGAGTTAGGTCCACACCACATTGCATGAATAAATAGATTAAAGTGCTCAGACAAAAGAGAGGCGAGACTAACAGATAGTCGAGAGGCAGAATAAAGCTTGGATGAAGAATTAAAAAAAAGCAGATGAGAAGACAAAGCACGCCGAGTGTTAGAGGATCCATATCAAACACAATGAAGAGTGGACGCTCTCCTCAAAGGAGTTGGCAGGTTCACAAGCTCTCACAACAAGCTGCTCGTAGCAAAAGGTCAGATATTCACAATGAGCCAAAGAAAAGCTTTGAGACACAGCTTCAAAAAGCTCCACTCTCTCACTCATCCCCCGGTTTCATCAACATGTATAAAAGCTTTTTTGTTTTTTTTTAGTAGAAGAGTCATTGAAAGAAAAAGGAGAAAGAGGAGAGGAGAAAGAGAAGTTGAAGAACGAGTAAATAAAGCCGTCTCCAGATGGAAACTCAAAAAGTTTCACCTCTCATAGAAAAGCATTTCGTTGGCAAAACGTAGATGCAGGTGAAAAGATTCAAACCCTCTCAGTCCCTTATAAAGAGGTCGGTGAATTAGAGGCGAGCGGCGACTGCTTTCTGAGTGGGGAGTTTTCCTCCTAAACAAAAAGAGAAAATTGAGATTTGTTTAAAGAGCCAGGAGAGAAAATAAAAACACTGTTTATTCCAGCAGGGTGGTTTTTTTTTTTAGTGCAGCTGACATGTTACTCACCTAAAGTGTCTTCCAATGAGTTCACCATCACCTTGTTCACCTTTAAAGTCCCCTGCTCCACTCTGAAGTCAAAACATGGCAGCACAACGTTATTTTACAGCACAAAGGCAAAACAAGGAAAACATAGTTTGAGGGCAAACTCTTTGTTTTCACATCTGCACTCCTGAAAATATCTAGATAATTCAGGAGGACTGCTCCAGAGATTCTCCTGACCTGGCTGTTCACATATGCTCCTCACAGCTGGAGACTAAAAACAAAAAATTACTGGAAGGCTGGAAGGAGAAACTCCAGATGAGTTTGCGTTCACACATACAGCTTACCTTTACAAGTTCAGGAGACTTTTTAGAGTTTTAGATGAATGTGAAAACACTATTTGTTTAATGCTAGTTGGAGTGTAGTTGTTAGTGTGTCAAACAGGCACACACATGTGATCAAAACAAACGTACCCTTTGACTTTCTGAACAGCACCAAGTCTCAGCAAAGCGGCCAGAGCGTTCTTCTGGAGGTCAGAGGACAACACCTCTGTGTATCTTAGTCGACCTGGAGAACACACAGGTACACAACACACAGTTAGTACAAACACTTTTAAAGTTCAAACAGAGGCGTGAGTGATTTGACAAATGAGAGAAAAAAACCTGCAAGGAGAAGTGTGATGATGAACTTCCGGACCGCAGGAACAAACTGTTTTTCAGTCAGATTGTCGGAGGCTTCCTCACACAGGAACCTGCACACCACCTGAGATCACACACATACACAAGCACGCACAAAATTGGCAGAAAAAAATGCCAAGTTTAAATTTGCAAATATGTTCTTCTTTTATCTGTAACTGAACCCTAATGTGCACGTTCAACTCAGGACACTCGGTACATTTAAGTCTGTCTTGTGTCCTGTGTGTATCTCACCTGGTATCCCTGTAAGAAAGGATCTAACATGTTGGTGAGGAAGGCCACAGTTCTCTGTCCGCTCGCTGTAACCACAACCTCCTGCTGGGTGACCTGCAGAGCGCCCGTCTTCATCAGCAGGTAACACGCCTCCTCAAAGTCCTACCAGACAGGAGAGGAATATCAGACCCAAACCAGACGGAGTGAAGTAATGCAATGATTACATTCTCCAGTGGTGCTCCTCACCTGCACTGTATCTCCAGGACAGAGGATGAACTCGTTGGAGAACATGTTCCTCAGGAAGCTGAAACTATTGAAGACCTCCTCTGCAAACAAATAGACAAAATTAACATTATTTTATTTATTTCTTAAAGATTATTTTCAAGAAAGTCAAGCGAACAGTCAAGAAAGCGATGTAAACCATGTAACACCCAAATTACTTCACCTGTGATGTTCTCCTTTCTTATTTAAGCCCTCTCTGCATGTTAAATCATTACGATAAAATATGATAGAAGTGCTTCAGTGTCAGTCTTACCTTTGCAGTTGGAGGAGGCGGTGTGGATGGCAGAGGCCAGCAGGGCCGGTCTGAGGAAGACGTGCAGCGCCTGGTTCCTGTAGGAGACACAGGACAGAATGACGACTGCCTGGCTCAAGAGCGCCTCCTCTGGAGTGACGGAGATTTGAGGCTCTTTGATGCCTCCTGCTTCTGCTTCTGCTGCAAGACAAAGTTTAAAGAATAATAAGGTTTTATCCCTTTTCACAGGAAATGAGCATCGTATGTTAGATACTCTACAAGGTAAGAACAGTGAGGAGTCTTTATGTAGTCTGCAGCTCAACGCTGTAGGATTGCCATGAAATAAAAATGACTAAAGCTGGGGATCCTCTCGTACAATCCACTTCAACATTTTTACACCAGTACAGAGTTTTCTAGGCCTTACAGAAATGCACTTACACTGCAAGCGACATAAAAAACTACTAACCTTGTTCCACAGCCAGCTGGACTCTTCCCTCACAGATCCTCACTAGACCTTGATGCAGGGACAGACTGCTGGAAACGACCTCTGATGGAGGAGTGTGATCTGAAGGAGACAAGGAAACAAATCACAATAGAAAAAGATGCAGGAGGAAAGGAAGACTTAACATGGATAGATATGTTTCTACAAGATTATACAAATACACCTCTTTAATAGTTGAGCTTGAGGAATTGTTGACAATTCAATCTTATTTTAAATGCAAGGAATCAGTTAAGTCCACTAGTATCATTGGAACATTCTGCTCATATAGTACCTGGCCAGTGCAGGAATGCTCCGTACTCCCGGGAGAGATCTCTGAGCCACAGAGCTTGTGCAGTCAGATCCTCCAGCGTGATCCTCCCTCTCTGCGCCCCGGCTACTCTCTGGTGGTCCTGGTGGTGGTGGTTCTGCAGCAGCAAAGAGGCCAGGAGGACCCACGGCTTGAGGACCATGTTCTCCTCCTGAGCCCGCACCAGCCTGTAGGCCGAGTCATTCACAAAGCTTTGGATCTCCTCGCTGGACCTCCTGGGGATGTGTCTGCAAACAAAAGAGGTTATAGTTAGTGTAGTAACTGTTTTTGAATTTTCAGCTGCATCTCAAACATCCAAACTCAGACTTAAACTACATTAAGTCAAGGTAGCAAATGATCACAGACATGGTGCACACTGACCAAAGAGCAACTAGCAACAGGATGCTGATATCAGATCCCAAAGTGAGATGCCTTTGTGTCCTTTAAACACACAGCTCAGTGTTGATTAATCGTACCTTGGTTCCAGGTTGAACTGGCAGCGGTTAACTTTCCCCTGTGCTAAACTTCTGATGGACACAGGCTGACCAAAGTACACGTGGATGCTGCCGTAGTCTTCACTCAGGACCTTCCTGGCTTTAAACAGACCCTGCAAAAGGAGAGATAAAGACGTAGATGGAGTGATGGGGCTGAATATTCACTAAAAGACATATTTAACTGATGTGTTGCAAAGTGAAAAAGAAAATGTGTTTGAAAGACTCACTGAGGTGGACTCCTTCGGTTTGGGAACACCGAGCAGCTCTCGGGCATAAAGCGACTCCTCCAGGATCCTCTCATAGCTGATGCTTACAGGGACCAGGTTCACATCAAACACCTCTCCTTTAAGGAACGGATCCATGACTATATTCAGCAGACCTGAAGAGGACGGAAACATGTGTGACAAAAAAAAAAAAACATTGCACCCGGGGCAAATAAGAGAATTTGCAGAATGATGTAGATGTGTGTGAAAAAATGTACTTGGATATTTAGACTTTGGACTCTAAATTGCTTGTAAGTGTGAATGTGAGTATGCATGGTTGTTTGTCTTTTTATGTCCAGTCCAGGGTGTACCCCGCTTATCGTCCAATGACAGCTGAGATCCAGCCCCCCAAGATTAGTGGTACAGATTATGGATGGGTTGATGGATTTTAACTTTGCTTGTTTGAAAAGATGCTGTGATTAAGTGAATTTACAAAACGTTCATTATGAAGCATGTATCTAAAAACAGAATTATTTGTCAGACAGACTAGAGAGGATTAAGACACAGGATCTGATCTCACTACAGATATTTGGCAGCTTGTTAAAAAAGAATTTTGCTTTTCTGTGTTGAGCTAGAAGAGATTTTATTTGACTTTTAATTGTAACTCACCTAATTTTGGAGTCAGAGATTTGGACGTTCTGCTTCTGGTTCCCTCTAAGAAAAACTCAACCGGTGCAAATCCAGTCTGAAGAGAAATAAACAAAATAAAATAAAACAACTTCTTCTACATCTACCAGATATAGAAATAATGATATGACTGAAACTGTTTGCAAAGTGTTCATTCTTTCTTCTTTTGTTCCAAGAGGAGCATTAAAAATGTGACCGGATGATAAAAGCAGCCTCCTCACCTTCAGCATGGTCCTGACGTACTCTGAGAAGACGGCCCAGTACACTTTGTCTCCGCCAAACGACCTCCGAATGAAGAAAGCTCCCGACATCCGCAGCATCTCCCCGACAAATTTCATCCCCATGAAGTCTGAAAGGACAGACAAACTGAAGCTGTATGTGCAGACACAGATCGTTGGGGGAAGCATTATACAGAATGATCTACTCAAATATTCAGCCCCTAATTCAATTTAACACTTCATTAAAAATGTCTAAAAAAAACCTTTAAAGCTGGAAAATAAATCCCATTGGCAAAAAAAAATTATAATGTGTACCTCTCTGACAAATTAAAGATAAAAACTGAGTTATTAAACGGATGTATTCATGCGTCCTTGTGCCCCACGTTGTTGTAACTCGATGGTTACTCTGTTCTTTTTAGTGCTTACCCATGCCTGCAGCGATGACGGGCAGAGCCAGGTCGTAGGTGTACAGGAGGTATGACATCAGCAGGAAGTCCATGTAACTACGGTGGCTGGGTAACAGAACGACCGGGTGTTCGTGAATGGCCTGCTGGAGCTACGAAACAAACAAACAAACAAACAAACAAACAAACAAACAAACAAACAAACAAACAAAGATTTATTTTCTAGTTTAACAGTCATTCTTGGATATTTTTTCTAAATGTGGGTCTAGCAGGTGTGAGTCCTCTCACCCTCTGGATGCCCTCTTCGTTGACGCGGATGCTCCTGAACAAGGTTTTGAACACCTTGCTGAGGACGAAGGCGAAAAAGCGAACGGTGCTGAGCTGCAGACACTGAGCCATCTCGTCCAAGATGGCCGACGCCTCGTCCTTCAGGTCATCAGCGGCTCTGCCCGTCTCTTTGGACACCTGGACAATTAAAATGTTACCAAGTCAGGTCAAAACTGTGTAATATGATGGAAACGTATTGACAACGGACAAAACTTTCTGTAGCGATTGTCGTATTTTGAAAAACACTCACAGTTAAATACTTGATTTTAAAAAGTCTGAACCGACTTCAATTTGATTTTAATCTTTAAACTTACAGCATGAAAAAGTTTTCATGTGAGCTGATTAATGTCTCAAAACTTGTCTTTAAGTGTTAAGTACGATACGATACACAAGTGAGTATCAGTGGTGAAGATATCATCATCTTCAAAATAATTATCATTATTTGCAGATGATACTCATTTATTTGTCTCTAATAAAAATTGTCAGAACTCATGAATAAAGTGAATAATGGCCTTCTTGCATATTCAAAATGGTTTAAAACAAATGAGTTGGCATTAAATGTGAAAAAAATCTAACTTCATGATATTTGCTGGAAAATTTAAATATAACTGAAATTGTATATAAATGATGAAGAAATGACTAAAGTAACATCAACAAGATTCTTATGGATCTTAATTGATGAGAAACTTACATGGAAAGATCACATCAGCTGTGTCTGTAGTAAGGTTACAAAATCTCTGGGGATTATTAGTGTGTGAATGTGTGTTTTTTTGACACTCTTCTTGTATCTCAACATTATATTACAGCCTAATATATCCGTATCTTACTTATTGTAATATTGTATGGGCCAGCACTTTCCAAACATGTCTTCATAACATTATATTACTCCAGAAACATTTTGTCAGAATGGCAACTTTTTCCAAGTCCTGTGATGCAACCTCCCCTCTTCTTCTGAAGTGTAACATATTGACAATCTTTGATATTAATACTCTTCAAATAAGTAGCTTTATTTTTAAAGTTAAATACATGAGTGCAAACTTGCCAGAAAGCTTTAAAGCATTTTTCATTTTTAATTCTCAAGTGAACTATTACTCAACCAGACAAACCAATAACCTCTACCTACCAATGTGTCGTACATCTCGAGGACTCAATAAGATACCGTGGAGTCAAATTATGGAACACGCATATTTATTTACTTGAAGATTTTTTTGTCTTTTTCTAGATACAAGTTGAGACTCAGAAATGGGTTGATGTCAGAAAGATTTGTGGCGAATAGTGAATTGTCCTGATTTTGTTATATTGTCTACATACTGTAATGTCCTGTTTTGCTCTATTTTTATGTTTTCAATGTTTGTATGTCATTTTATTTGTGATAGTAAATATTCTTACTTTGTTATTTTTTTTTTTACTGTATTTTATTTTAACTTTGTTTAATCTCTTAAGGTGAGGTTTTGAGATAAGCCCTCATGGGTTTCTACCTGCACATGTGTTTTATTATTTATTTGTTTTAATTTTCTGTTTGACTCTTCAAAAAATGTGCAAATAAACTAAAACTAAACAGAAAAACGGTTATAACCACGTCTTGTCTCAGCTAACCTGCCAACGTTTGACTGAAAATGCAAGAACACATTCATCCGGTATAACCAGAATGACGACCTGAGGATCTGTCAGCCCCCCCTCCCCCATTTGACCTGCCTGATGACTTAGTGTTACCTGATTGATGACAAAGTGCAGCTGATCGGACTGCAGCACCATCCCCTTCAGCATGCTGGAATCACAGGGCGTCACTTCTTTGTAAAGAACAGGCGTGTAACATCGGAGCGCGTATCTCAGGTCACTGGAGTTCCTCCTCTCCTCCAGAATGTCCTCAAAGTCATCTCTTTTCTTCAGCATGGGATCTCTATGCTGTGGGACACAAAACATCATTCTCTGTAACAATGAGACATAAAGTATGACAATCATCTCGACTCTTTGATTTTCTTATTATTCATATGTATTTAACTGTCCACTGCAGACGACTCGTACTGTCAAATTCCATCCAGTCATTTTTATTTTACTTCTTAGTAAGTTCAACAAGGATCTAAGAGGTTGAAAATTCATTGGATCTGCAGAGTCCCTCTGCACCTTTAAGAAAAAGCTAAAGACCCAGCTCTTTCATGAATACCTACTAACTTAATGATGATGGTCTCCATATTATTGATGATGATGGTAATGACGATGGTTTTTGTTTGATAACGACGACTTATAAGATGGTTTCTATACTGATTAGAGCTCTCAAGAACTGCCCTCAATGTTGTGCTTTGCCTCTGGTCACTTCCTGTCAGCACCTGTGTGTCCAATCAGACTCAAAGCTGATCGTTTGCTCTTACTCACATTGTTCCCTTTTTTCTAGATCCTTGCTTGTGTTGTTCTTACTCTCTGATGTACGTCGCTTTGGATAAAAGCGTCTGCTAAGTGAATTGTAGACATAAATATTAATGTTTGAAGCCTGAGTGACGTCAGCCGTCTGTTCCTGCAGGGGGCGCTCTGGAGGATCATCAGCAGCCGCCGCCATGTTGGAAATCCTGTCTCAACCTAACTTTCAGTCAACCTAACGACAGGCTGAGAGCTGAGGCGGGTTTTAAACCTCTTGACGAACGTTACATCACGCTCACCTGTCAATCATGTCAGCTACACACCTAACTATGGATAACACATATCATTCATCAAATCAAAACAGAGCCGATTAATAATAATTCACACTCGTACAGTGTGTTCCCATGATGACACTAAAGATTATAAACTAAACTAATCAGACATATTCAGTTTTTTTTTGTACTTTAAACATTTCATTTAAAGAGACACACACACCAAAACGGAGCGTTCTGAGAGAGCTGGTTGATACAGGGTCACAAACCTCCTCTGGTGCTTGATTCATGTTATATTTTGACCAGAGCACAAGACAGATGTTTCATTTAGACCACAGGGGGGCTGTTTGAAAAAGGTGGAGGAGGGGACTGTTTGAAAAGGTGGAGAAGGAGGATAAAATGTCCTCTTTTTACTGAATCAGAGAGCATGAGACGAACAACAGACACAAAACCAGGATGCTTCACACTTTAACATTGTGACAAACAAACTCTGCAGTAGATTAACACAAAAACAAGATGTCTTTCTGGCAGGTTACTAACATCCTGCAAGTGCTGATTGCTCAACAATCACTGAATCACTGAGCTGTCGCTTTAAATATTAAAATATACAAATTAAAAAAAGGTGAATTTTAAGTAGAAGCAGATTGTCTGGTCATTACTGATTTTATTAGTTATTGTTACTACATTAGGTTGGTATAAACTTGTTTAAATGAAATGTCACAGAGTTGATGGAGCTGCAGCAAACAGCAGAAGTTAGCTTTAGCTTAGCACTGACAGAAGAGGAACAAACAAACCGTATAAACAGCTTTAGATGTCACGCTTTGTCACGATGTACTCACACAAACACGCTGCATCCACTTCACTGATGAGTCCTTTAGTCCCTCTTCTGATTCATAAAATCACTTGCAGCTCTAAGCAGCGTCTGGATAAACTTCACATGGGCGTGTAACCTGCTGGCGTCTCTGCGGTACTTCCGGGTTGTACGGCAGCCGGAAAGGACCAAGCCTTTGCCTTCTGTGTGTGTGTGTGTGTGTGTACCACGTTTGTTTTCATACAGACTTTGCTGTTGCTGTCTTCGTTGACTTGAAGCCCTGAAGAAGTTATTTTTTTTCGGTAACCTGCCGCAGCCATTTACCGGAAATGAACATGAAGACAAACGGAGAAGAAGACGAGGACTGCGCGTTTCTTGAAAACGTTTTGGATAAACTGTATGACTTCGGTGAGTGTGGTTAGCATTAGCATGCTACATTGTCGTTTTGCGGGGCTCCTGGTGCAACGTGACTATTAAAAACAATATAAAATATTTATATTGGTGTGTTAGGGAACTTAAACCCATGAAAAGTGAACGCATGCGCTAATTAAACGCTCTACGTTCTGACGTTAATTGGCTGTCCCCATGGTTACCAAGCACTTATCGTTCTTATCGTAAATTGAAAGGAAGTGGTGCAAAAAAGTACACAACAAATTCATGACTTAAGGCAAAAGTATAAGATGCTAATATAAGTGAAAGTTAATCAGTCAAGCGATCTGATTGGACAAGAGGGATTTTATGTACACATTAAGCTTGAATTATATTGGTTAAAGTGTACAATGTGTGGTTACTTTGTTCCATATTTCGATAATTAAATGAAGTGTGGTAAATTAAGAGTGCTGATGAGGTGAGATGAGATTCAACTTTATTGTCATTACACAGATACAAGTACAGAGTAACGAAATGAGGTTTGGCATAAGCAAGAAACAGAAAGAATCTGTGCAGTGTACAAGTAATTACAAAATTTACAGATTAGACTAAAAGAAGTGAATTATTGGGTATATATGGCTGATTAATGGGATGCTATAAATATAAATAAATGCTATAAATATAAGTATATTCTTAGGAGTGTAATATACAGATGAAGGTGCAGTGAGCATGCTGTACTAGATTACAGATAATATACAGAGTGTGGACATATTGTACAGGTAGATAACTTATTGAGGTGATATGAACATACTGTAAGACAGGGGTGTCCAAACTTTTTTTCTTGCGGGCCAAAATTGTCGTGTTAGAATCGCTGGCGGGCCACAGGTTTTGTTTTTTAAAATATAGTTGAAAAAATATTAAGGCTTTGTAGATCAGAATCAAAAGGCTCGCTAAAGAAACCCTTTAATAAAAGTTAATCAAATATTTTGATTTCTTCGTTCTACTTTATTTGTTTTTTTTTCTCAGAATGAAGTCTGTAACGTGGTTCATTTTTAAAAAAAAGCTTTCTGCATTTAGCTCAGGTCATTAAATGGTTAAACAACAGTCCGCTTTGCATACGTTTTTTTTTCATAGTTTACAAAAAAATGTGGAAAATAGTAAAAGCTGTAGATTTCAACAACAACAACAACATACATGTCACTGAACATTTTCTATTGTAGGAATATTGTTCAGCCCTTTTGTTCGGGGGGGAGACAGAGTTCAGAGTTCAGTAGAGAGACAGCTCTGGGGAAGAAACTGTTCCTCAGTCTGCTGGTTCTGATCCGGAGGTTTCTGAAGCGTCTACCGTAGGCCGCTATAACTCAGCTACCAACCATAAGTTCTCGTGAATTATTTTATCTTCAAACAGTGTTACAGGGATAAACACTTTCCTCTGAGGACAGTCTGTGTATAGAGTTATGAACATAAACAGAATCTGTACACTTCTCCAACTTTCACATTTCTCCTTCAAAACGACATAGTGCACCTTTAACATGTTGTCATTGTTGTGTAAGTTATCGACAACACCCCTGTGATAAATGTAATATCATATACCAAGATGCATTTCTCGCTCATGTTGTGCAGGTAATGGACCAGCGGCGAAAAAGAAGAGCAAGTCTCAGAAGAAGCAAAAACGAAAAAGGTGTGAGGAGGAGGAGGAAGAGGAAGAGGAAGATGTCCCCGCCGTCCAGGAAACCTGCAGTGACTCTGAAGACAACAGAACAGATCGTGTTTGTGCAGAAAACCAGCAGCAACAAACAAAAACTCAGCAAGCAGGTGGGCAGTGGACGTGTTAAAAAACAACTCTCATGTGATGGTTGTATCTTCTTTTGGCTCATTTTGTTCACAGGAATCAAGACAACAGTGAGTTACTCATGATACAATGATGTCAGTGCTATACAAGAATATATAAATGCTACATTCAGCACTTGTTTATGACCTTTCTAATGACTGTAGGCTAAATAATGCTATCAAACCCTTCCATCTTCATCATCCACCACTCATATCGCCGCTCCTCTTTTGTTTAATGGTTTAACGCATCATTTCTTTAACAGGTCGAACTGCGCCGCAGGTGGAGGTGGTGACATTTCAGGATCCCAAAAAGAAACAGAAAACCAAGCAGACCTTAGCCCCCGAGAAACAACCTGTAAGTTGTTTCTCATTTCAAATGATCTGTACCTTAAAAATTGTGTATCCTATGAGTACGAGAACATCTGCATTTACCGGTTTTATTGTCAGACCAGGCAAATTAAAAGTCACATCTGGCGATATTATGTACCGTACATCATGCAGGGAAGTTTTTAATTGCAAAAAATGATATTGTTTTTCAAGATGAAAGATTGCGAACCGTACATTATTCGGCTAAAGAAAGGATTTTAAATGAATTGTTGTGCATTTTCATTTCTGACCTTTTTTTGTTCTTACCTTTTTGACATTTGAAAACCTCCCCTCCTCAATGGGACAGTTTGACCCCAAGTGCTCCTCTGTTTATGCTCTTCTTGTCACCATCAATCCATTTCACTTTGCCTCTCTTGTCGCCTCTGGGTGCACGCTCTCCCCACTTCCAGGCCCTTCAGATCACAGAGGAGAAGGAAAGCAGCCAGCCAGAAGAACTCAATTTGGAAAAGGTGACTGTTCTCTCACACTGACTGTATCTGACCGTGTCAAAGCATTTCTTCCTCCCTTGATGGTCATTTTCTGATTGTGTATGTGACTGTACATGAATCTTTATACTTGGACCATTTAATCTCTGTGATGTATCTGAACTTACACTGTGTATCTGTGTGTTCCCTTCAGGCTCGTCTTGAGGTCCATCGGTTTGGGATCACGGGCTATAAGAAGGAGCAGCAGCGTGGTTTTGAACAGGACAGAGCAGTGATGCTGGGAGCCAGAGTAAGGACAACCCATGTACATCTTTACTAGCAACACATTGCAAATCTCTCCCAGAGCTGAGACAAAAAAATACTACTTCTTCTGTTTGTAAATCAGCCTCCTAAGAAGGACTACGTCAACTACAAGGTGCTGCAGCAGCAGATTAAGGAGAAGAAGCAGAAAGTGAAGGAGGACGTTCAGCCGGTAAGAGCTGCGTGTTCACTCAGGTGTAATCCCAATGAAACTAGTCCAGCTTTACTTTGATCAAAACACGATACTTTTTGTCAGATTAAGTGTTAAACAGGATGCCAATATCGATAGGTGATTCACATTCATCTAGTTCTGTTTTTTCTTCCTGTAAAATCGTGTGTCATTGTCCTGCAGGATCTGAAGAAGAAGAAGAAACACAACAATCAAAGGTGGGTAGACTTCAAAACATATCTGTCAATAAATGACCCCTGGAATTTATAAAGTAGATATCACAGGGTAGTTGGGTTGTTGTTGTTGTCGTCATGCAAAGGCTCAAACCAACACACCATCAAATGTTTACTCCTCAAGTGTCCCCTTATCTGTGAGTGATAAAATGGGGGGTGGGGCTAAGCACAGATTGCACCCTTCAGTATAGATCATTTATAAACGACATCCCTTCTGTTTATTTTCACATCCCTCTTTTTTAATCAATCAATTTATTATATTATATATCAATCAGCATATATTATGTAAAGAGAATTGGTCTAAGCACTGAACCTTGTGGCACTCCATGGCTAACTTTGGTGTGCATAGAGGACTTATCATTAACATGTACAAACTGAGATCGGTCTGTAAGTAGGATTCAAACCAACTTAAAGCAGTCCCTGTAATTCCAAGTAAATGTTCTAGTCTGTATAATAGGATCTGATGGTCAATGGTGTCAAAAGCAGCACTAAGATCTAACAAGACGAGCACAGACAGAAGTCCCCTGTCTAGAAGTAGATCGTTTGTAACTTTAACTAGTGCAGTCTCAGTGCTATGGTGGACTCCTGACTCCTGGTGAAACTCCTCAAATAAACTGTTGTCATGGAGAAAGTCACACAAAGAAGTTCCTAATAAACAAACATTTATAGAGACTGTGTCGTTTTCGTCTCACTGGTTGAAACCTGTTTGTGTCTGTGTGGTTTTCTCCATCAGGGACAAGAATAAGAAGGTGTCTTCTGGTTCAGGGACGGCGCCCTCGGGTCAAGTGGGCCGCTTCAAGAACGGCATGCTGGTCCTCAGCTCCAAGGAGATCCAGAAGATCAAAGGCAACAAGAGGAGGAAATAAGTGTGTGTGAGATCTTTTACCTCAGAGCAATTCTCAAAGAAGACAGAAATCTGACCGGTCATCTGTTGGGACTTTTAAGAAAGTGAAGTAAATGAAGGTTTAATATTTAGTGATGAGGCTGAAGGTGAAAGGTCAAACCCTCCACTGGTCTGCAGTGTTACGAGGAGGAGGAGGACATGAGCTGAAAACCACCTGAGCTTATCTCTAGAGGACCTGTGAAATATGGGACAAACTGCTGAGTCATGAATCCAATGTATTGATCTCTGAAATGGACCCTGAATGCAACTTCTGGCAGAATATAAAGACACAAAACAGGAGAGGGAGAGAAATCATCATTCCATCACAGTTAATTTATTTGTTTTTATAAATGACAAAAACAACCCCAAAAAAAAAAAAAAAAAGACATTTGCGTCTCTCGTGTTTACACTGTAAAGGTCTGAAAATGATGCAGTTACAATGCATTTCTCATATACAAACCATGTAGTCGTACAAAACAGTTACATTTACATCAGCAAGAAGGGGGGGGGGGGGGGGGGGGGAGGAGGGGGGTCATTACAAGAGCAGGTGGAGGGCGGGGAAGTAATAATAAAAAATAAAAAAAAGGACACACAAGAAAAGTCTTGGTTGAAGGAACACACATACGTCTATCTAAATGTATGGAAGCCCTGAGCAGACATACATCCCAAACATAGTGTTTAACTTTGTTTTAACGTGATAACAAATACGTTTCGGTCGTTTTCTCGAGCTCTCTGCTTAATTAGGTTGTGATATCAAGATAGCAGCGCTGGTTTCCCGTGTTATTTTTTTAAGATCTTGAGTAAACAACTGAAATGTACTCGTTGGCACAACTACACCCTGACACCCAGCCACCACCATCGGACTGTGTCGTCCCCACAACCACCGCCGCCGTCCTCGTTCATGCACGGCCTTCTCCGACCTCCGCCTCAGCAGCAAAGGAAGCGAGGACAACAGGAACGCGAGGAATTTTGTAAAGCGCCTCCAGATAACACTTGTTATGAATTGGCACCATAAAAATAATGATTAATCACAGGAAAACAGAGTCAAATAAAAAGTATGGCTGCATGTCCTCTTAGGGCTTCTGTATGAATGAGCAATGAGAAAGCGTTCCTCCGTATATAAACCTTTATGTACACAAAGTTACCGACAGCCCGAAGAAGCTGCATGCCATCCAGATGTAAACATGACAGATGTTTTTTTGTTTTTTAACAGTTTGTTTGGTTAAAGGGAGAACATGACACGTTGATGGATTCTCAAGCGATGGCAGATGACGGCAAAACAAGGGGGGGGGGGTGATCTGGCAGTGTGTGCGGCTGGGTGAGGTCACAAACTCTCACACCGAGTCCCTCCAAGCAGCTTTTGTTGTTATTTATAGATTTGAAGAACAAAAAAAAGCAAATATTGAATGTTATCTGCAGCACATCGCACAAGTCTCAAGCTGTAAGCAAATCTGTTTTATGTTGAGATTCTGTTGAAAATACCTGCAAATATTGGCAATCCACCATAGACAGTATATATGTTTATATATATATATGTAGAGAATCAGAAGCCATCAACTCTTATACTGATAAATCCAAAGAGGGCAATATACAAAAGAAAATAAATATGTCATTAAATATATTCACATACTTCATAGAGTCAATAAATCAGCCATTAGTTAAAAAGAGCAAACAGCAGTGACATGCTTCTTTTCCCAGCACCGTATCCTGAAGTTTAAAATATTTCACATTCATGGACGGGTAAGTGTCGGGTTAAGGGACATGCCAGACGAGCACGCGTACAATACCATATTTAGAGAGGAGTGACTACAACGTGACTTCTTTAAAAAAATGTGATTTTTTTTTTTCTCTCAATCTGACAAATAAAGTTTAAAAATGAAAACAAAAACCGGTGTGTTTGGAAAGAAACAGGCGTGACCTACTTTCACCTGAAACACAGACTTTCTGTTGGTAACACCTTTTTGTACGTGTTTTAATTCCCTCCAGTGCTGTTCCCCTTTGACACCAACACACACACACACCCTGCACCCCAAATCATCCAGAGTTAGAGTTTGAAATGTTTCTGAACCCCGTGGTTATGTGATAGATGTCTCACTTTGCTCCCGGGTTTGAAATCCAAAAATCTATTCCTGGTGAGCGGGGGAAAGGTGACCACGGGGCAGGTTTCTCCTTTGGTGTGTGAATGGTGGCAGCGCTGTCAGAGGGGAAGGCTGAGCGGCCAGAAAGCCTCACATCATGCAAATGTAGCCCTTAGGTGGTAGCCTAGCTGGCAGTCTGCAGCACGTCTGAGGGGGGGGAAATCCCACCTTTTCACAGATATAGTTAGATGTTTGCTTTCGGAGTCGGTGGAAACTGGGGGAGATGCAGACTTTGACACTGATGCTGCATTCATGTAACATGGGAAAGATGAAAGACAGCCATTCTACTGCAATTATTGGAGCCTGTACAGATAAATGCCATTTGCAATTCAAGTAAAAATGTTTTGTGGTTAAATTGTCTCAATTATTTTGAATAAAAACTGAATTATTCTTGTAGTGGGGGGACAGGCCGGGACAACACTGATATATCACACCTGACTTTTCGTTACATGTTATCAAAGTTTTTCACACCCATATTAAACAATATTAGCTTTACTCTGGAGTTGTGTCGTCTGTTTTTGGTCTTCACTTCGTCCTAAGAAAAGCTTTCAGTCTCCTTAACTCTCAACCATGTTGACCATTAAATGCAACTTGTCTCTGTCCTCTGCTTTGCCCTGGATATGGATTTCTTTTTAAAGTTAAAAAATAACAGTCTAGTGTACAAATCGGCAGAGTTAAAGAGCAGAGGAACCAAAACAATGAGCTGATAGATGCTAAAGCAGAGCTAAGATCAGGTGGTATTTTCTACAAGATACGTCTCAATAAGTACAGACGTTAAATCAACTGTCATTACAAAAATGTGTCTCTTAAATGCTGAAAACTCATCTTTCCCACGTACCCTGAACACAGCTTCAGGTGCAAAAAGCCCGTGAAGCTTGTTGAGCTTATTGCAACCTGAAGCTGAAGCCTTTGATTTTCTTCAGTTTGTTGTTCTGGGATGTAAATGTCATAAACTTCACATTCTACTGAAAAGATTTGATTCATAAATATAAAATAAAAAAGAAATATACATATCCATAATCTACTCCTCTAATGATATACAAATAAAAACAGTAACCACAGCCGTTTCATGTTTTGATAAATCTGTTTCTGTATTGAAAATAGACCTCATTAAACTCCAGTTATTTCTGCTCTATTTAAACTTTGTGTCTTTTAATTAGAATGTAAAAGAATAAAGGTAAGTGGTTAGTAAGATAGAAGTGCTTCCTGCGATTATAATCCTTCATAAACATAAATAAAACTCTGAAAACTGCTATTTGTATTTTTTTTTAGGTCCCTGATTAAATATAATGAGATAGTTGATGATGTCACGTGACAGCATGTCGGACTGAATGTTTGCTGACACGTTGAAAAAGTCAGCGATTAAAGGTACCAAAACACAGCTGGCTAAAAAAAAAATGTAACAGCAGGATTAGTGGAGAAATGCATTAATCCTGCCGGTGTTGTTTCCACCTTTCACCAGCAGAGGGCGAGCTGTGGTCGCAAGTTGGCTTTTTAACATCACTCAGCAAAGACAGCAGTAAGTACAGTACACTATTTACAGTACAGCTTCAGATATTTTGTAAACTTGTTCAATCCATGCTTAATATCACACGTCATAACTCACATATTTACAGGAAATGGATTTCCACTCACGCATCTGTCCCACCTGCAACTCTTCATCACTTCTCTCTCGCACTCACAACATTATAGGGAATAGAAAGATAATATCAAACATGAAACAACCTTCAGACAAGCCTCTCCGTTCTCTGTTGTGTTACAAATGACATAAAATATACGAGGGCGATGAGCACATGTCTTATATATCCTTAGTCACAGTGGTTTGGTTGATATTTGAAGCTACTGTCCCCTACAGGCTGCCGTATCCGATCCCTGATGTGAAATGCAGCAGCAGATGTAGCTTTACCTGATGTGACTTTTCAAGATCATTTTCAAGCGCGACAGATTTAGAGATGCCTGAAAGCGTCGGAGAATCTACTGAGAGACTTTTAAATGAGCGCCGAATTAAAGTTAACCGTGAGACAGCCACACTTTTTTCCAAATCTGCGTTTGATGTTTTTAAAGTAGCTGTTGGTGCAATAAAACAAAAGAAGAAGGAAAAAATAAAGTTTACTGTTTGGCTCAGTTCCTTTTCATTCCAGCATTTTCCTGACACTCATCCCTGAAGGTGAAAACATTTCTGTGTGATGCAGCAGAGCCGGGGAGAGGCTGCGAGGGAAACATCAAAAGTGCAGAAATGCTCCCGCAGGCGCTCGATCGACCTTGTTCCCTCGCTTTGATTTATTCAACAGGAAAAGGTACAAATTGTTTGCACACAAATTTGTGCTTTTGGCAAACGAATTAACACAAGGGGCTCACGCTTTAATGAAGTGCGGTTGGTATTTTTTTAACCTCTCGGACACGCAGGTGCTTTAGAAATTATCCTCTGCAGCCGGACTTTACTCACACACTGAAGTGAATCTAAAATCCAAGTGGGAGGTCCCAGAGTAAACTCAAATGTCAGACTGAGTGTTGAAAAACAAAAGAGGCTTTAGACAGCTGGAATAGTTTTCATTTCATGGAGCCATAAAACTTAACTTATGTATTTGATTATTCCATCAATTCAAACATCAAAAAGCTTTAATGAGAGGAAAGAGAAGATAGAAAACCTTCAACCTGCCAATCAGGGTCAGATAAGGAGAATTTGACAACCTCACAGTTAAGGGGATTTAAAATGAGAAAATCTCATTTGAATTTCTGCAGAGAAAATGAATTTGTTTAACAGGGAATTTTGTAAATATGATGTAATGCATATTGATAACGGTTAAATGTTAATATGCAGGCTGGAAACTTTATATTACTTGAAAATTCACTCGATTAAATCCTTATTAGTCACTTAAAAACCAACATATGTGTTTGTGCATGTATTTGTGTGTATATGTATGGATGGGGAGGGGGGGGGGTATGTGACATGTTAAAACATTTTTTTTTAAATTGGTCCTTAATGATTATTGTATCATGATACTTGTCAAATTGATAGAGATATTTAAATAAATGAGCTGTGTCATGACAGTAAACTTCATCAAACATTTAGTGTGCTGTTTGTAGATTTTGGTGAGGGGGGGGGGGGGGTTATATTCACATCATGCAGGTGCAGGGCAACTCAAAATCAGAAGCAAGAAAAAAAAGAAGACAAGCCCACACACTGAGTCAGCGACGCAACAAGAGTAAAAATCAGAGTTTTGACCAAATGGTCTTCATCATCGTCATCATCTGCTCCATGGTTATTTAAAACTATCGCCTGAGAACACTTGAAACATCGTGATTGTTAAAGTGTTTTTAGCATGATTTTCCATAAGTGTGCGTGACTGTGTTGTTTTTCTTGCCGATGTTTGTAGATACTTTTTTCAAAGGAGAAAACTTTATTTAGATGTTAGGAAATGAAGCAGCTGGCTTTTAGTGAAATATTCTGATTTTCTTTCAGAAAGTGGGATGAGAAGCTGGACATCACATATTCATAACTTCTGTTGCTTGTATTTGGCAGAAGGTTAGTTTAACTCTGCATACAGTGAGATAAACAGCCAGCCTGGCTCCGTTTGAAGGAAACTATATCCACTAACTGGGACCTCAGATGATGACTATAATGCTTAATTTCTGTGTAGTACAGATGGAAATCAATGCTGTTCACAGTCTTTACACTATACTACACCAACCAACAGCCTGCAGTCAAGTGTTCCTGATTTCCCCCCTCCCATTTGAACTACACAATGATTCCCCTCTTCAGTATTTCATTACAACCAATCCTACTTTAGAGACTTCCGACTGGCACAAAAACAAGAGTCATATAACCACTTTGCATTGCAAAATTATGCACTTCTTCTTCTTCTGCCAGGTGTCCACTCACTCCCACACTCTGCAGATCTGTCACATCACTGAAGCTGAAATGGACCTGAGCCTGTTCCTTCCCCCAGCGTCAGCTCAGCGTGTAAACCTCTTAGACAACAGCGCCGAACAATGTTTATGCCTCTTTGCATGAGATACAGAAGAAGGAGACAACAGAGGAAGAAGTGTATAATGGAGCCATAACCGAGATGTGCAGAGAAAAGTTTAGATTTGTTTAAATATTTCATGAGTGAAACATCCCGCGGTGTCGCTAAGACTCCTACAAATCACTTCAGGTTTTTAAGTTGTGAGCTGTAAAGAGACAGAGAGAGGAACAGACTAACATTGAACTGTTGCTCGCTCATTTTGTCGACTCCTAAAGGCAGCTTCTTGTTGTTGCTGACTTTTTAAAATGACTGTGGAGTTGTTTTCTTCCAGTATAGATAAGATCTTGTCGATTTAAAATCACTAACTAGCACTCGTATTATTCACTGCACAGAGTTGGAATCTTCCAAATAAGAGTTTCAGACTTTCAGGAGAAATTTAAAGCTGTATTGTCTTTAAAAAAAATAATGAATTACTAAAAGATACAAGCTGGAATCATTAAATTGTTGTTGTTTGTATCTGGGGTCTCACAGGGCTAAAACTTGGATTGTGGAAAAAGTGTGGCAATCTACAGTAACTCCAGGCATCTCTGTTGTGATTTCCAAAAGCTTCAATCGTGGGATTTATAGCAAATATTAACTCAAATGTATTCCTCTAACTCCAGGGCTTCACACTGAAGTTTATCCAAGACAAAGGGCACCTTGAGAAGCTGGGAGAGGTCTGACGTGACGCGGAGAAAAAAAAGATCCATGTGGGGAGCCAACTGTGTTTGTCGCCGTTGGTTTGAATCCAGGACACGCACACAGAGAGGACGGGTCTTCTACTGTTTGATATTCTTTGGCAGCTCCAGGCCCGTCAGTAAGGTGACCTGCACAAACACACGGAGCAAACACAGCCAGGTCAAGCACTGACGAGTGAGGACACACTGTCACAAAATCAAACAGGCCAAAGAGAAGCCTGGCTTTGGTTTCAGGAGGGGAAATCACTTTGGACAATTTAACAAATACTCGAGATCAGAAGAAGATCAGATTTTATTACGACAACATATTGGTTCATTTTGACTCCAATACATTTTTAATAACAGCTGCAAACTAGATCAGTTTATCAAGATAAGTGTGTCCTTTATGGATTGAGAAACTTCTACTTTATGAAGCTAAATAAAACTTGGATGATCTTGAAATGTTTTAAACTGACAATCTTAATCAATATGATACACTGATTTTGATTCAAACTTGCAAACTTCATATTAAGTATTAAAATAAACATGCACAGTGGTTAGTGCGAGCGCCCCATGTATGGCAGCTGTAGTTCTCCTGGGCAGCCCAAATCCGACCTGTGGCTCCTTTCCCACATGTCATTCCCCATTCTCTCTCTCTCCTTTATTTCAGACTCTATCCACTGTCCTAGCTCTCTTATGCACATCCTTCTACATTCACATCAGAAAAAATGCACCATATGCGTTAAAGCAGCTGTTATAAATATATTCACACGACAACATTACGTATCAGAGTCAAAATCAGACAGGGACCATTTTCCAGCACAGTGAGTGCTTTTACTTGTTATTCTCTGTGCACGCTTTGCTGCTAATGCGTATATACACTGATTTAAGGTTTTGTATGCATCATGTTTTCTAAGAGTGTATTTGTTCTTTAATTAAGTTATCTAAACCACCCACTTCTTTCTCCTCGATTTTTGATTCCCCGTTTTCTGTGTCTTGCTTGTAAAATATTACCGACTTCTTCACTTTGATTATTAAACATCTGAGTTTACTAGTTTAAGCAGTGGCTACTTTGACTGTGTGCACAAATTTGCAGCAGCAATAACAACACTGTTTTAATGGCTGCCAAAGATGACAAATATTCAGTGTTTTCAAGAAAAACAGCAGAAGTAGATAATGACTGATAAGCTAAAAACAGGAATATTTCGGAAATTAGGGGATATTTAGTGCTGTTTAGCAGAATGCCAATCTCAGAGGAACCCATCGGCAAACATTTTCTATTATTGTCTGATATAGGCGACATATGCCTCCACCTAAACGCTGTCGTTTCTTAGTCCATAACATCCAGAAGTAGTGTGGGTATAAGATAGGATAATATCACAAACATTTAAGCACAAAAATATCATGAAGAAATGTTGAAATATAAAGTTTTAAAGGTTTAAGATTAGTGTAAGCATTAGGGATAAAGACACAAATACATACAGCCACACTAAATAATATATCCTAACTAAAATTCCAAACACACACACACACACACACACACACACACACACACACACACACACACACACACACACACACACACACACACACACACACACACACACACACACACACACACACACACACACACTGACCTGTACGTTTCTGTTGAGGCTCACAGCAGGTACAAAGACCCCTTCCAGGCTCTCAAAGGCAGTGGGTCCATGCTGCTGCTTGTTAATGAAGAAGGTCAGAGTGTGTTTGGTCAGATCCAGCAGGACGCCAACAGATGAGCCCTTAGTGATGCCTCCCTCCGCCCTACACACACACACACACACACACACACACACACACACACACACACACATACACACACACACACACACAACAAGCAGACAAAACAGGTTAATTTTTGATATCTTGGAAGTGAAAGTAAGAGAAACATCTCAACTACAGTACACAGAGAGGCTTGGTCTTATTTACTCTCCTTTGATATTTTAATAACAAGGTGTATTTAAATGTGACTTCCACTCTATTAGTACTTCACTTCGTCGTGAAACAGGTAAAGACTCACAATGTTTAGCAAGCTTATTTCTGAATTTTCAAACCCCTGTCCAGTTACTGTAAACTGATATTTGCCTTCCAAGTGACAAAAAGGAAGCACTTTTTAAATTCCTTATTTAGATTTATTTCTCAGACTGCTGAACAGCTACCAGCTCCAAAAAAATAACAGATCCAGTGATCGTAAGAATTAGCCTACGTGTTCTGCAAGGTGACGTTTTTGTACCTATTGGTGATTTAGATTTCAAATTACAAATGGGTCCCAGGTCTTAAAAAAACGGAATTTCCATATTTACAAGTCCCCTCTGAAGTTTCAGGAAATCAAGTTAGTGTTGTAAAGAGTCAATCCATGTTTGTGTATTTGTTGTGTGAGAAAGTTCCCTTGTATTTTTTATCATCCTGTTCAATACTGTATTTCTTACTCTTTGCTGTGTGCACTCACTTTAGACAGACTTTTCCTCTTGATGACAACAAAAAAAGGTAAAAATGTATCTATCCTGTTTGACTCCAACTCCAACTCCATGAGACATGTTTCAACTATCTGCACTTTATTCTACCAAGAAAAGGCCAAATGTGAATAAAAGACGAGGTGAAAGCATTCAAAAATTAAATGTCCATATTCAGCAATGTGGGTTTTCTATAATGTGGATCCACAAACATGAAAGTTTCTTAACTCAAGACTTTGACCTTGGACACATACTTAGACTTAAACATTCAGTATTTATCTCAAATGTATGTTTTTGTACAAAAGCTAGTATGTGAAACCACCTCTATAAACATGTACATACAGTAGGTATACAAACAGCTGCATTTCACCAAGCTACATGCACAATAACACAACGCCTGAGTGAGATTCAACTCTCACAGGGATGATGGATTAAATGTGTGATAAATAACAGTGTTATGATTAACAACATGAAAACAAGTGGCACAGTAATTAAATCTGCAGTCTGGGTGAACTTGAGGTTGAGGTAGATCCATAAATTCAGAGAGGTTTTTTGCATATTTCTGTGGAAAGTCATTTTTTTTTTTCTGGTGAAAGAAAAGAGATTTTCAGCTAGAATAAATGTTTAATGAGTGTTTGATAGTTTGGCTGTGACGTTGAGAGAGATGCTGCAGAAAGATGTTTTGATGTCTTCTTCTGCTGCTCCCTGATGTGTTTGTTAGCTGGTATTGTATGAACCCCCGAAGGTCCAACTGTCATCTTGTGTGTGTATCATTATTGTGAATGTGTGTGTGTGTGTGTTTGAGGAATGTGTGTGAGAGGAAGATTTAATGCAGTATACATAATGCTGAATGGAGGCTCAGAGTGCCGCCCCAGGAAGTTCGCCTCCTGCTGTTTTTATTGACACACAAGTGATGTTTGTAAATAAGATCAAAGATGAGCACTCGTTTTTTATATGACATACAAGCTGAAAAGTTATGACTGACTGGCTAATTTATTGGTTATTACGTTGTTTATTAATCTGCTTTAATCATTGGAGCAATTCCAATTTTTAAGACACTAGCTTGTGAAAACAACCCTTAGCCAATCTGCAAACTTCAACTGTAATTACCATTCATTATTCTGTGAAGCAACACTTTAATGACTTCTTTGAATTTATGAACTATAATATATTAAGTAATGTGTTTCCACAGCATAGTAAGCTTTTCTCTTTACACTAAGCCATGAGGTCTGAAAGGAAGAGAAGATTTTGATTAAAACAGTATATCAAAGCTGCATTAATTTAAAAAAAATCATACATTTTTAAATTAATACATTTGGGTTACAACCTGGTCTTTTTGAAATGTGCTCTGGAAAAATCTCATTTAGTGTTTAAGCTGTCTTTCTAATGAAAAATTAATCCAGGCGGGCAAAACATTTAAGATTTAAAATGTGTATTGTAAATCAGATTTTACAAGTTCAATCTTCTATTGGCTGGGAGTCTTCATTTAAAAAGGTCAAATATCAAATATAAAAGGTATGTTATGATATAATACTAAACTAAGAAGCACTAACACAAACAAATAGTGATAAGGATGTTCAGAAAGTGACAATAAGGACATACACAAATATTTTAGGGGAATTTTTGTTTGTCTTCTCCATAAAAACTTTTGTAATGCAACACTTCAAAATGTAGATCACCTTTTCAAAAACACAAGCAATGATTGAAAGGAAATTGTGTATTATTATAAAGTGTATTATTCTTTAGTGTTTGTATGCAAATGTATGTTACCTAAAAATAGATGTATTATTTTTCCATTTAAAATCTGTCAGTGTTCAATAACCCAAAAGTTGGTGAGCTTTGAGCTTTTGAAAATTGCCGTACAACACTGACTGCTGTTTGTAAACTTCCATCCAATTCAAAAACACAAAGTATAGTTTAACAGTGAGCACCTACCTGTTAGTGTGCGAGTTGTTGTGCATAAACCAGGAGCGGTTGTTGTCCACGTACATGGCCCATGCCTTGTCATCTTTCCCCAGCATCATGTCTTTCATGGTGTTGATGCGTGCCACGCCAAACGCAGGGTCCGGGTGGTTGTCGTAGCGGTCGATGCAGACCTCCCAGTAGTGGATGCCCTGAGATTCAAGTGAAAATAAAATCAATCAATCAATCAATCAGTGTAACATGACTTAAAAAATCAATGAAACAGACAAATAAATGTGTTGAATGTGTTTACCTTGGAGAAAGCAGCAGTTCCCAACACAACGCGGTCATCGTAGCTGTTACAGGAGACTGTCTGGTTATCATTCGTCAGAGCGATGTCCCTGTGAGCTGTGCTGGGATCAAATGTAAACCAGGCCACTGTAGGAAGGAAAAAAACAGACAGTCATGAGGCCACATCTGTATTTATTAGTGGGGGGAGTAACCAAGAATAGGACATTTGCGTTTGAGTTTCTTATAAGACCAATATTTTTACACTTTAGCTCACATGTTTGTGCTGTGAGAATAGAAGTGTCTCATGTTTCCACCATGATATTAGCATGCTTAAGTTGGTTGCTGATAGAATATAGGTAAACGTATAGTTAAAGTGTTTGAGCTTGGAGCTGGGGTGAGGCTTCTTCCTGTAAACATACATTGATAAAAGATCTGCACATGAAAGAAATATGTGTGAAAGAGTTGAACTCTGAGGAGCATCAGATTTTTGTTTGAGATACAACAGTACGTGGAGAAAAGAAACTTCATGTTGTGGAAAATATATACAGTATATATATCTGACAAAGCCTTGAGACACTCACAGATGTTGTTTTTCAGTACAAGAAATTCACTGTTGTATACGACAGTGAATTTCTTGTTTCTTTTTTTTGTAGTATACTAAGCAAATTTAGGATAATGACAGTAAACAGCAAATGCACCCTCATGCCTTTCTTGATTTATTTTGATAAAGGATAAGGTCATTGCTTCCTTTTCTAAAATACAACCCTTCACTCTGACTTGATGAAAAGTAGTTGGTGTATTACCACACCAATCTTTATCCCAAACTCTACCGAACCATAAGTTGGGGGCAGCAGTAGTTCAGTCTGTATAGGGACTTTAGTTGTTAACCAGAGGGTTGCTGGTTCAAGTCCTGGTATTGACCACATATGGGACTGATTGCTGGAGAGTTGCAAGTTTGCTTCCTGAGTACTGACGAGGCGCCATTGAGCAAGATACCAAACCCAACTGCTGGAGGAGCAGCTCCTGTACAGCCCCCTCCCTCTGACATCTCTTCAGTTATGTCAACAGGTCTGTGCTTGTTTGTATTTTGGGTCTCTACGTGGGGGTGTAGCATGTCTCACAATGACAAAGTTACTTCAGGGATTAATAAAGTATATAAAATAAAAAATAAATTACAAATATCCTGAACCTTAAAACCAAGTCTCAACCTTCAAGCAGCCATTCAAAGCTAAATGTCCTCTATTTACAGATTGGTCCTCACTTTGTAGGTCTAAGTCAGTCTTTGGTCCCCACAAAGATTTATGTACAAGAACATACACTCACACACACACACACACACACAGACACACACACACACACACACACACACACACACACACACACACACACACACACACACACACACACACACACACACACACACACACACACACACACACACACACACACACACACACACACACACACACACACACACACACACACACACACACACACACACTTACATCTGGGACACAGTTACTATCCAGGCCTGAGGACAGACATGCTTCATTTTTCAGCTACAACCTTATGCTGCAGCATTGTGGGGGCACATCAAATATTTACACACATAACAGAAAATATATACCATAAATACTACAAATTATGCATCCAGTCAGTGTTTGTTTTTTATATGTAATAGCAACAAGAGTCACATCCCATAATTTCCCTCCCCCATGTGACTGAATGAAGCACCAGTGCGAGAGGAGAGAGAAAAAAGAGGCAATGTCTGGTGAGAGAAAAGAGAAAGAGGAGAGAGCAGAGAAAAGGAAACAGAGGGCATGTTGGCATAAACGGTTATCAGTCGGAAAACAGAGTAATGTCCATTGTTACTGCAAGTGTGTGTGTGTGTATGTGTGTGTAAGTCTGGGGACAGTCTTCATTCTTATCCAACTGTTGTTGTAAGATTTTGTCATTGTTCATTGTATTCCCATTTTCCCTCCACTCCTCTAACCCCCTTTCTTTTCTTATATTCTGTTTTTGTGTTTCCTGTTAAGGAAGCTTTTTCCTTTTCTGCTTTTTCTTGCCTTTATTTTTCTTTATATTCATGTTCCCTTCCTTTTCCATGTGTCAAAACCTGCCCCTGTTTAGTTCTCTTCCCCTTTTCTCTCTTTACTTTTATTTCTCTTCATTTTAGTCCTTTAGTAGCGGAAGAAGCAACAGAGTCCACTACATGTTGCTATAATGAGAATATTTGCCTTTATATCAATGCAACATGTAGTCCAATGGAATGACAACATCAACAAAAGAGCAGAGGACAACATACTGGTGCACAAAAAATGTAATGCAGCAGTTAAATTATGGATTAACTCGGACTTGCTGCGAAAAAAATACTAGGGGTCTGGCAGGAGAAACTTGGGGTGAAGTCCGAGTGAAAAATTCAGCTGTTTGTGTTCACATAAAAAGCCCTTCAGGGTAATCTCCTGGGTTGGGTCATGTAAAAAGGTTATTTCTTACTCTTCTTTCCTATCATTCGTTTCCTTCCCATCTTCTGTACTCTTCCCCCTCTCTTTTCCTTTTTCTCTTTTTGATTTCAGTTTCTTCCTTCTCTTTCTCCTGTCTTTAAGTTAATAAAAACTCCTGAATCTTCTTCTATAAAGCTTCTGTTATGTATTTTAAATGGTTTGTAAAACATTTTTACAAAGGTGATCAATAGATAAACAAAACTGTTCTGTGGACAGCTATTACATCAAGAAAGTCAAAGAAAAAGAGAAGAAAAAAAACAGACAAACACCATTACACATGACCTACCATCAGAGGTCTTGAGCACCACGGTCTTGCTGTACGGCCCAACACCGATGGCATTGTAAGCTTTCACTCTTGCATTGTAGGAGCTGTTAAAATGGAGTCCATCCACCGTGCACACTGTCTCCTTCCCCACATATACCTCCTGGGAGCACACACACACACACATTATAGTCGCATCATTACAAATGCAGATTAAGAGCAAACACGTGTATATTTGCTGCTTAAACACTCAAAGATGCGTGCATGGACTCAAGTATTAGCAGAGACAATGGGATGAGAGCACTTTAAAAAAAAAAATCACGTTTATTGATGACACATATTCAAGTATGCACACACACTACCATCCAGCTTGAGTCAGAGATGAGCAGCATATGGATTATTAATAATAAAATAACAAGATTATCTACAGAGACACAAGTCTCTGCCTTTTGGATTAGATTACTATTATTTTAGTATCAAGTCGTGTACTTTCTAAGACACACATTTGGACTAAATTTTTTTTGTGTAGTACTGACCCTGTACTGTCCCCCGTTTCCATCATCCAGCTCCAGAATGTAGCCTTCAATGGCGCTGCTAGGGGGCGCATTTACCCTCCAGGCCAGGGTGGCGCTGTTGTCCCTTGTGCAGCACTTCTCCAGCTGCAGGAGAGGCGCTGCCGGCACCCCGGGTCCGGCCTCCACTGCTGGACAGAAAAAGATGGATAAGATATAAATAGTGTAATTGGGGGGATGAGAGGAGAAAGTAGATGACAGGGCGGATGAATGAGGAGTAGGAAAAGGAGGACAAACAGGGTGATGTCATCAGCTGACTCGTTGCTTTTAAACCAACTGAGGGGAGAGAAAGAGGAGCTCTAATGCGGATCATGTGGGAAATAAAAAAAGAAAAGCCTTAAAGGTGAATGAGCTTTAAGTTCATTTAGAGGGCAACAGCTGGGAATCAGTGAAGGCTTTAAGTAGGCCATGTGAGGACGTTATACCCCTATGGAGGCAGAAGTGCTAGTAGTGCACAGGGTTAGACCGATATCAGCTTTGAAGACTCGAAGATAATTTGTAACCAAAGCATCCAGCAGCAATGATTTAAACAAAACTTGGATTATTCTCGTCAATACACCCCAGAAAATTACAAGTATTTAGAGGGCAGTATGTTCTCGCCAATGTGGGAAAACCGAGATTTTTTAAATAGAAAACTCCAAATTGAAAGTAAGACAGATGAAAGAGCTTTGAATCAATTACAAGCTTAAGTCAAGGCTGGATTCTCAGCTGGCTGACGATGTATAAAAGGAGAGAAACCAGCATTAAGTCAAAAGATTTGTCTTTTAAAAGGAGACGTATCTGTCTAACCGTAATGGTGGTAAAACCATCAACCCACACTCCAAAGGGAGCTGAAATAAACACACAAACAACACAGACAGGGTAAACATGTGGAGATCTCAGGCTGATGATATCTGCTTTGTATCAACATCTATTTTCTTGTCTGATTTAAACCAAAATAAAAGTAGTGACGAGACAGAGGAGAGGCAGCAGTCAGGACAGAGGGAACAACCTTTCACAATCAATTTTATACAAATACATTGCATGTTTGGTTTTGGTTCATCAGTTGTGACATTTCAATTCTAAAACATTTGAAGGCAAAGTACTTCTTTGATTCATGATAATCAAGTTAATCAAAAGCTTTTGAAGGTTTTTAGTATAGTGTATTCTCCTTTTTCATTTATTTCATTTCGTGATTTGGCTTTCAGTCTGCATTTATCCACATATATTACCCATAGATAATATCTTCTTGTATTGTTTTATTTCTTTGAAACCAATATTCAACAACATAGTTATGGTGACATTTTTACGTCAACAGATTGTTAAGAAGATCATGTACAAAACCCTTTCTGTTATTTGATTAACATTTTGTTAATTTTGCAACAATGGTAATAGTTTTTGTTTAGAAAGACATTAAATCACAGACTCAGTGAAATAAACGCAAAAGGATTCTTTCAGAGAATAATATGGGAAGCAGAGAAGTACTTCAGCCAACAAATTTCATTACATTTATTTGATGTTTGGGAGTTTTTGTCTTCCATTGAAGGCAGGACTAATTTGTTGAGCTGCCATTCATTGGAGAGGACCTGGAGAAAACAGTAACCATGCAGAGGAAGGAGACCAGGTAGACGCTGTGGTACAAAAAAAGACGAGTGAATTTTGCGACCAGAATGGCCGTGAGGACTATCAGGGCTGAGGGAGGACAAAGGAGTGACGAATAAACTCAGGGAAGGTAACATAGGTTTACTGTGAGAAGTCTCTGAAATACCTCCGGGGCTCTCTGTCTCCATGTCAGTCTCATCACTGTCTGCTGCCTGCATTTGTTTC
Organism: Labrus bergylta; assembly: GCF_963930695.1. NCBI lineage: Eukaryota > Metazoa > Chordata > Actinopteri > Labriformes > Labridae > Labrus > Labrus bergylta. The sequence goes on along the minus strand of NC_089209.1, from coordinate 5,912,927 downwards.
AAAAACGGAATCTCCTGTACATCTGGAAATATGATGTTGGTTTGGATATTTTAATACAAGAGCATGTGGACAGAAGGCGGCTAACAATGAAGGTGGAGCTGACAGTGAGACCAGTATGAGACATTTTGATTGATTGCATTAGAAACATTAAAAGTTCATATTGAGAAGAAAGTGTGCTGCATTCACTAAATGTCAAAACAGTCACAAAAGCATTACTTTATTTACTAATCTACAAAATATTAGACTTTGTTTCAAAGGAAAAGGGTCTTTAAATTCCTGTAATATGTCAAAGATATGAAATCCCTGTTATATTTATAATACTGACTGATTTTTTTATACTATTCATTCATTAATGTCTCATATTACGTTTCCTCAAAGTATAATATGGTATCATCTGCGTATACGGAAATATTCACTGAAGACTGAAACAAATGCTGAAACTATGGAGGGACTCTGGTGAGTAGAAACATTACGCTACTTAACTTGAGTTCTTAGTTGGAATTATTTATTTATTTATTTTACCTCTGCAACATTTTCTTGAAGTCATAATTTTACAACCTGGTTATTTTTCTAAAGGAAGAATGTGCCACTTTTTGATCCAGTAGATGTCGCCCTTGAGCACCAGCATGAAACCAAAACAAACTGCTGTATGGCGACACCTCCACTATTCTGAAGCCTCCGCTCTCATCCAGAGACACACCTCCAACCCCTCTCTACTCACATTTGCACAAAGGAGTTAAGAATTAGAACGCACCATAATTAAGCACCACAGCACAAAAATTGTCCTTTGATCTACCTGCAATTGCCTGTGTCCTGCATTGTTGTGTTAGCAGGCTAATGTTAGCACACTTTGGTTAGCTCGTAGCTTCACATTGCACATAAACACACTTATGTGACATCCAAATAGGCAGTGAGTATGTTATTCTTCTTTCTAGTCCGTGTCTTAAACAGCTTCATAGGTAAAGTGGTCCTGTCCATGTAAACACGGCTTCAATACAACTGGCAAGACTCACTCTTCTCACTCATTGTAGACAGTCATGACTCTGATTTCTGCTGTATTTATGTGTAAAATGTTGCACATTCTTCCTTTAACGTAATGGCTTTCCTTCCAGTTCTGCATATTAAAAACTATATTCCTTTGAATTTACCTTTAATCTGAATGTCAAAGTCAGGGTGAAGAGTATAAATTACTAATTGTGACCTTTATCATTATTTTCAGCAGTTTGCATAAAAAATTAACACATTAAACACACAATTTATTCCTTACAATAGCTCAGACAGCATAAGCAAAGAAAGAAAACAAAAAGCTTGATATCTTTTGTTGTCACTGTGGGAGTATGATTGTTTTAAGATGTTTGGTAAGACTTATATATATTAACAGGGTTTTATCTTCCACTGAAGACACTGAGGTCATCTGCTCAGCAGTTTCACTGAAGGGTTTTTCAAAATGTTGGGAATTTTCCTTTCAGTGTTTTTCAGTAAGCCTAATATGACTAACAGAAAAGGAACTTAATAAGCCAAAGATGACATTTCTGTTGGGCAACAAAGGGGAAATGCTTTATTTAAGGGTTGAGTCATTTCCAAATAATGTCATCAAAATATTCTGGGAATGATTAGTTCACCAGGCAGTAATTACCTACGAAGAAATATAAACATTTTGTATGTTTTGGTCCAAAATACTTAGTTTTATCTTTTTGATTTACAGAGAACATCAAGACTTTCTTAAAAAACATGATCTTTAGAACAGCTCATCCCGTTCAGAATGGCATTGGTGATGGTAGCAAATCATTTAAGGCAGCTTGTGAATGAGGACACCTCCTACACTGTGCCGCTTGCTCAGGATGTCAAAGACTTCAATTCAAAGGCATGAAATCAAATGGTCTATCTTTAAACTTCCTTGCTTTGTTCCAGATGATGAGTAGGACGGTGGGGAAACGTACAGATGGGTTTTATGTCACCACCATTAAAGCACCAAAGTCGGGACTACCAAAGCAACAGCACCGCTTGAAGTTTGTTTGGATTTTCTTGACAAAATCTCCTTACCTGAAGATATGGGTCGCATTCTTTATTTACATATTTGAATTTTTCTTTAGAAAGCTTGAGATCTTTACTTGAAAATAATACGATGATGCAACAGATAAAAAATGAAAACCTGAAAGTTCAATAGCTTGAGGTGGGAAGGAACATAAAGCATTACATTGATAAGAAAATCATCAACTTATTATGAGCGCATAATCACATTATAATGTTCATGTTATTAACTACACAGCACTAAACTGATCATGATTATGTAATCAGTATATTAGACATGCTTTAATGGGTCACAATGGATCACAATGCATTTGAATACTGTTTTAAAGCTCGTGCATGAAATATACGCTTTAATGATTGATTGCAAGATTTGATTTAATTAAGTTAAATCAGCATCTGCAAAGAAAAACACACTAATCTTCACAGCAAAATAAAAGATGCACAACGATAACTACATATTCAATGTACATTAAAAATACATCTGGGTAATCTGTTAAGCGTGCAGCCGATTGAATGTAGAGGACGGTATGTGTACTTATGCACGCCAACTGGTTGTCGGGTAGCAACAGCCAATGAATATCTCTGATTAGATATTCATTGTGCTGATTTGTAGAGTTGTACATCTTGCAGAAACCTCAGAAGGGACGATCAGCAGAAACAAAATGTTGTTGATGGGATATCAAGGGCAATATCAAGAGGAATTTGTCTTTGTTTCAGGTCAAAGATGTTTGTGTATGTCAAATTGATTTATTCATAGTTTGTTTAAAAAAAGCAGCCCACTGACAGCCAAGATGTCAGACTAAGACTTCTCAGTTTTAACAAGAAACTTGTGCTACAAACTGTGAGCATTACGTTTGACATTACTGATTAACAAGCACCAATTTCTTTATGGAACAAATCTTGAAGGGATTGATAATGAGAATACAAAAAAACTGAATCATAAGAAAAAAAAAATCTATATTGTTAAATAGGTGCACAAGATTCCCAGGGGTGTGATCTAAATAAAGTCAAAAAGACATTTCTTATTTCACATGAAATTCAAAATTTACTGATTCAACTGTATAAAAATGTTTTAATGTCACTGTCAGCATTTGTAGAAACACTCAGGGGAAGATGATGCCACCGATAAAATAACCCATCAACAAACCTTTTTTTGAGTGCATAACAAAATTAATTGAATACTCAATTAAAAACATTTAAATAAATAATACTATTACTTCATGAAAAAGACTGAATAGAGGCCGTATTTCACCGATGCACATTTATTAATATTGAGCCTACAGAATCCTGTTGTAGGGCTGAGCATTAAAATACAATGTCATCGTTATCCCGATGTGAGCGTTTGCAATAAACACGTCGAAAAGTCTGAATTTACTGCAGCGATGCTTTCTCACTCAGCATGTTGAAATTTTACCTTTTGGATGGAGGCTTATGTGTGATGCTCATGCTAGCAGTATACACCATTTTTCAGCAGCAGCAGAAGCTCATGCTAGCTATTATTGAACGATATTATCACACATTGCATATTTTTCTCCTATCACGCAGCCCTAATTGCGGCTCACACAGTATACTGTAGATGTGCAAGTTTGTGCTTTTCTGCGTTTACCTTTTCCCTGGCAGAAGTCCAGCTGCAGGATGGTCTGCAGCAGCGAGTCGGTGTTTAGGGTGAGGTCAAACTCAGGGCCCACTTTTGGCTCCAGTGCCCCCTTCACCCACTGGTCCTGAGACGATATCACCCGCTTTATCAGAGCATCTGATATCTACAGAGACAGAATTCATTATAATGTTAGACGTTAAAAGAAAAAAAGTGAAGGAAGGTAAGCCCATTAAAACACATGTGCAGTCTGAAACAGTTAATAAAAGAGCATCCATTTCATATCTATATTAAAGTACTGTGATACCCTCCCTGCATGCAGCTCCTCTGTTCTGCGATCTGCTCCATTAGCCTCGCTTCATTACATTGTGTCTGACAAGCAAAATGAGGCACGCATTAGTGCAGTTCAAATATTTAAGGATAAGAATTAAAAAACCCCTCACTGGTAGGAGCTTCAGTGCCTCAGGAAGGGAAAAAAAGGCTAAGTGAATGCATTACATTAAACTGCACTCAGCTGCAAAAAAAAAGAAAAGATATAGCTATCATCTTTAAAGGGCAAAACACAAGCAGAGGATTTAGAGACTCGTCCTCCAGCATGAGAACATAAATTGCTTCATTTAGCTTCCTTTACACGTTTCAGACTAGTGGCATTGAGCGTCCCTGAACTTAAATGTTTCCTTAATATCCACCTTTGATTCCTTAAAAAGCCTGTAGTTATGATTTAGGCTTTTGCAACCATAAAGAACCCAGGAATCAATACGTTATAAAATATTCAGATGAAATAGAGGGATATTTACGTGTGTGTGTGTGTGTGTGTGTGTGTGTGTGTGCGCTCAAGTCCCTCAGGAGTGTCTTTGATCTCTATTTCATTTTTCCCTGCCACCTTACTCTATTTCTCTCCTGCTATCTCTCTCCATGGAGGAGGAATGATTCATAATCAGAGTCAGAGACGCTTCAATTTCATCTCCTGTAATTCAGTAGGATCAGAAACAGATGGGGGGAAAACAAATGTTGATTTTCATTCTGCAGGAGATACTTATTACTGACATGATAGGCAGTGATGTAGTGGTGCCTAAAGTAGTGGGTATACTCTAAATTTGTACAAAAGCAGTGACATGAATCCTCTTGCATATTAAGTCAGTGCGTTCCTCAGATCTGAGGAACAAAAATTGCATCATTCTGAATACTGCCCATCATTCAATGGTGTGAATCAGAGGGGATTGAGAAGTGGGTATACCCTATGGAGACTGAAAAATAAGTGGGTATATACTCCGTATACCTGCGTATACCCTGAACTACACCACTGATTATAGGTGTTCTTTTAATAGATTTTTACCACACTTTTCATTTTAGATTAGCTTTTTGGTTTTATGTCACCGCAATGAAAGCACAAAGCCGGGACAATCAAAGCCTCGTCACCACTCAGAGTCTGTTCGGATTTTCTTGACTGGAGCTGGAAATAGAGAAATTCTCCTTCCACTAAAACTCTACCAGGGTCAGATATGGGTCACATTCTTTGTTTACATGCAATCAGGTCACAGATGTATTTGATATTTGCAGGTTTTCTACAATAGGTATGTCATCAAACACAAAGGAAATTATCTGTTTTATATTTAGAGACCATTATTGGACAGAAAATGATTCTTCTTTTTGCATTGGGCACCCTTTTGATCAACGTGTCAATGTCATAATATAACAGATAAATTTGACTTTATCCTGTTCATTTCAAGGTCTTGAGGTTTATATCTGGAAAACTATTAAACCAAAGAGAGGTACAAAAATCAATTAAATGAAGTCCAAATGTAAAAAAAAAAAAAAAAGTCCTTTCAATACTTATCACAACACAGAGCAGACAAAAATCTCCTGTATTTAACCACAGCTGGTGTCACCAAGACCCCAAACTATTAAAATGTATGAAACATTAGTGATCTAGTGATCAAAGCGATAATAAAAGTGAGCAATTATAGAGGACCAGTGGGTTCTCAAGGACCCCCAAACAGATCATCAGGGTTTAATCAATCACTTTCAAGCAGGTGCACGAGTCACATCTGACCTTTTCCAGTTTGACCTAATATGCACCGATCAATAGTCATTGATTGGCTATTGAGCATCTGAGCCCAGGACTGCTAAACATGCCAGGTCAATTAAAAATAGATCAGTTGCAGTATTAGGAAAAACAAATCTGATGCATCCTGTGTTTGTGTGTGTGTGTGTGTGTGTGTGTGTGTGTTCCTCCTCTTACTGTGTGTTTTTTTTTTAGCTGCAGAAACATCAGAAGCTCCCCTCAAAGCTCATTTCTCCTCTCAAGCTCAGAGGAAGCACATCTTAACCCATCCTCCTTCCTTTTATCTTTTCCATTTACATATTTGGTTGTAAATATTTAAGAAAAGTTGTGTTTTTTATCTACAGTAAGATCCCTTTGTGTGGACTATGTGAGCAATTTTTACAGAGCTTTTTCACAGAGGTCAGCAGTTTCTCAGAAGGCACTAAAACCAAGAATTTATTCATTTGGCCGCAGCTGGAAATCACTTATGTGCAGGCTTGCAAAGGGGGACTATTTGGTGACTTGCATGACATGAAAGAAGGCTGAAACTTGACATTAACACACATACAGACACACAGTGGGTCAGATACCTGCAGAAATCCACTGGGATCGTTCTCTTTGAGGACTTCCAGACAGTACTCCATCATCCCGGTGGTCTGACGAAGCTTCATGGTGCAGTGGGTGATCTGGTCACGTACCACCTGACAAAGACGCAGAGCAGAGGTTTTAGTACAGAGCAGGGGGGTCTGTTGTGTTTGCTTCTAAACCTATAACACAAGATTATTAAACCAAAGATCCAAAATGTGACAACTTCTATTCATGTTGTGCTCAGAGGGTAAGTCAAGATAAAAGGAAAGCTGAACATAAGTCACAGTAAGATTAGTAAAGATAAACTAAGATTATCAAACTAAGGTCAAGATAAGTGACGATAAACAAGATAACTCAAGATGTCAGGATAAGTCAATACAAAATAAGTCAAGATAAGATCATTTAATTCACAATAAGATACCTGAAGATGTAAGACAAGATAGCTCAAGATTGTAAAAAAACATGTTAAGTCAAGATACTTCGAGATGAGAGTAGAAGTACATTGCCACAAGACAAGTCAAGACAAGAAAACCTAGTTTAAGATACGATAACTCAAGATAAGTCAAGACAAGAAAACCTAGTTTAAGATACGATAACTCAAGATAAGTCAAGATTCAAGGTTAGATCTAAAAAGTCACAATTAGGTGAGCCAACATAAGATAAGTTGAGACAGGACATGATACCTCAAGATAGTAACAAAATGATAAGTCAAGATAGGTCCATGTGAGATAAGTTGATAAAAGGAAAGTCAATGTAAGATATAGGTCACAATAAGTCAAGATAGAACAAGATAACTCAAGATAAGTCGTGATAAGACAAGTGATAAGACAAGATTAAATTTAATATTTTGCTAAGATAAGATAACCTAACTTGAGTTAAAGTAATTCTAGGTAGGTCAAGATAGGATAACTCAAGATAAGTCAAGATATCTCAGGTGAGGACACTACAATAAGTCGAGGTAAATCATCAAGAAACGGCAGTAAATTACAATAAATAAGAGAAGGCAATGTAAGCATTCCCAAGACAACCCACAATAAGATCATTCAAATCATCAAGACAAGAATAAATAATATTGGTTACGGTATGTCAAGATAAGTCAAGATAAGATAGTAAAGCACATATAAAATATAAATAACATGAAATCCAAAAATTACACACTGGAAAAAAGGGGTCATCAGTAGAGATGATAAATTTGGTTTCAAGACCATGGCCCAAAAAACAAGCCAAGCGAGCACTTTGAATACATTTTGTTACACTTTGTGGGCCATGTAAAATGACTGATATTCCCCGACATCAGAGAATCACTGTGGGCAGCTGTTCAGCAAAAACAAGGACTGGCACCAAACACAAATGTCTCAAAAGGAAGGCAGAGGTAACACATAGGTCCACTATGAAAAACAGACCAATAGGCCGTCAAAACATTCTAGAATTAAGTCATTTTCACATTTGTATCACGTCAGAACTAAAATCCGCATTGTCTTTGCCAGCACTTACAAGCTGCAAACAGATTAAATTTTGTTACAGCATCTCTTCCACCTCCTGCTGTTTTTTTAATCAGCTAATAGAGATCAAACATCAGATTAACCTCTTCTTATGCTGCCTTGCACTCCACTTAAACAGGATTCTCTGCCCTCACCTCGAGCATGACCGAATGGAGCACAGCCAACAAAAATAAGTAACCAAGTCCAAAGAGTGGGCAGAGGCAAAGAAGATGTGAATGCAGGCAAAAACACCCAAACTATGTCGACTGCTAAATAGATTATCTGGTCATGTGTGGGTGGAACTGGGCCGGTGTAGAAACCAGGCCACAAAAACATTGTAAAGGCTGCTCAATTTTCCAAAAAGATTACTCAAAGAAAAAGATGGCCAAAAAACTAAAACAGGGAAGTCGTTCGATGTGTTAATGACTCACCAAAAAACTGGCTTTTGGACTGGTAGCTCTACTCTGTAATAGACCAATTTTGCACTTGTCTTTCTGTGCTTGAGAAGGTTATGAGTGACTCGGAGGAATAACTGGAAGTATCTAAGTGGCAGCCATTATGAGAGCTGCCAATCATGCCAGGAAGAAGAAGATTCAGTCCTTCCTTTCTTATCGCCTTTGAAATCGGAAACTATTCTAATAGGAACATTACAAAGTTTAGCAGGACTGCTCCGGATATTCTCCTGACCTGGCTGTTCACATATGCTCGTCACAGCGGGAGAATATCCCTGTCAGACGGGAGGCGGGGGGGCGGTAGGTCTCCTGAGGTAAGATGTTAAAAAGAAAGATGCAGAAGTAGCTGACAAAGGTGCTATACGATGCTATAATGAGAATATTTGCCTTTATATCAATTCTACTTGTAGTTCAACGGAATCACACTATCAAAAAGAGCGGAGAACAACATACTAACGAACAGAAAACATAATGCAGCTGTTTAGTTAAGTGAACGGAGATCGTAGTTGTTGCATGCAGACACTTTATGCACCGTGCAGCAGTCACAGTATAGAAACGTCACTCCCCCTCTCATTGGTCCGAGGTGAATTCTCCCGATAATATCCTGCTGCGTTCTCACATCAGCTCACTTGGGATTGCTGCAGAAAAAATACTAGGGATCTGGCAGGAGAAACTACAGTTTGCTGAGATTACAGTATAATAAAAATATTACAAATAATTTGTCTTATAAAGGCTATATAAGAGGAGGGCAAAGAAATTAACTTTTTGAAATTCTTTCTAGGCCTATTAGTGAAATTAGGCAATGGGTAGCAGGAGTCAAATGCTGATGGATCAGAAACAACATGTTTGCAAGCAAAATAGACTGAGAAAAAGAATTATGAAACAATTGGCTTACAGCATGACATTATAATTCCATTAAAAATGCATAGGTTCCAGGAGCGCTGTTTCAGAAACTGATGCAATGGAACAAGATGAAAAAGGTTAAAAAGAAGAAAAAGGTTGATGAAAGCTGACTGTTTTGATAAACCGAACCAGATAAAAGTGTCTTTATTCTCTCTTTTCAAGTCTTTGACTGTCTCACATGTGCAGAAATCACATGCTATCTGTTTGGTGAACTCTGAGCTTCAGGGAAATTAGATTTTGATGCCTGTCTCAACCTTTAGTTCAAGACTAATTGAAACTCAGTGAACTGTCATCTCCTTATTATCGTTTAAATTCTATAATACCAGCGCCTTATTTCAACATGATCAGTGGTCTTCAATAATATGCTAACTTTCTATACCTGATATATGTTTAAGACCTCCTTAACTCGTTTGTGAACTCTGCAAATACAACAACCACTCAAAGATTAAGCAAAGGATGAGACGAAAAGCATTTTGTTATGTTGGGGGAAACGAAGATAATTAATCACACAGTTAACCGAACGGTCGCCTAAATGAATCAGAGAGTCAATTAGATGGAGTCTTGCTAATTAGCCCCCTCGTTTATTTGATGGTTAATGAGATCACAGTTAATTATTCACCCGTCAACTGTTTAATCTAAGATATGAAGGGTGTACAGAGGATCAAAACAATATAGCAAATAATTATTGTTGTGTTTGATCTAATACATTGCATAATACATCCACTTAATGCACAATAGGTTTATTGAGTCATTTGTCCTCTTTAAAGGCTTACAAGCTCATCAAGTTAAATTTAAATATGCATGTTTCAGTTATAACTTTGTGTTAAAGTTGTGTTAATGAGCTTATTAAAACACCTTGTTTTTTGGTGAGGAGTGCATGAAAAGTTTAAGTTTATGACCCGAGTTTAGTTCTAGTGGTTTTAATTGTGACAGATAAAGAAAGTAGGAACCGCAGGTCAATGAAAGTTAATTTAAGGAAAAACATTTGATTTGTTTATCGTTGATGCTGTATGTACTTTTAACTCTACCACGAAGCCACCAAATTCACGTTTAGCAAAATACACACGCAGACACTTGAATTATTTACCGAGACCAAATCAGCTTTTCAATTCATCTTGGCAAAGCCCAGCTCTTATCTGGTGTGTAAAAAACATGAAGTGTGAAGCGTGAAGCCTCAGTAAATCTCAAGATTTATTTCAATTTCCTTCAGTCCCGCAGAGACGTGCAGTCAGCTCCCTGCCCACACGCTCCTGCAGGCCAGTGATGTTTTTACAATATGTTCCACATGCATCTTAAATTAATTTGAGGGTACGGATATATAAACATGTTGATGGAAGCCTAGATTTGAGATAGCGGACACGGTGTTAATGTGACTCGCAGCCTTTTCGTCCCACTCTGAAGCACTTTCCAGGTCAATTTAGGGCAAGGTTTTGCATTGTTTTTGTCCATTTTTGGTAGATTTTAGGGCAGAAAGCGGCTTTACATTGATGTGGTGTAGTACAGGAAACCATGATGTAAGACTTTCTATATAACATTCAATAGGACATAAAATAAAAGAGTTACACGCTTTTAATGTATACCCTTTTTCATATCTTTTGTTTACTCATTTTTCATAGTTTTTCTTTATTTCTTTACAAATATTTTCTCCATCCTTTTTACTGGTCCTATATGTTGAGGTTTAAAATGGAAAAAATAAAGTTTGTATTGGCTTCTTGCTTCAATAACTGAGGATGTGTGACCCGTAATCTCATTCATAGAAGGACTCAAACATAAACACTCATCTTTAGGGGTCAGAGAGTTACAAAGATTAATCTGTCAACTGCTGGATTATGGCTGAGACTATATATGTGTGGGTGTGTTTTCTTAATTGTGTATCTTTGTGAGGACCGTAATAGAGTTTAGAGTGAGGATGTTTTAACTGGTCGTCACTTCTTCAAGGGCTCATTGAGGCTTGAGACTTAAGTCACGGGTTAATTTCTGATCTAGAGCAAGGGAGTAAAGCTGAATTTCTTGTATTAATATGTCTGTCCTGTCTAGATCAGGTCAGTAAAGATCAACAACATGACCCTGCGACCCCCTGACAAACTAAGATTCTCTCTTTTTTAAATTACTGTACGTCTCTGTTTAAACTGCACACTTATAAACCTTTATGTGATTATGGTCAGTGATGCAGCTATATAATTATATATTTAATTTCCATTAAAATACAAACTATCCTTCAAAGAGTTCAACCATTAATTATATTCTGTAACCATTATTGTTCATACCATTATGGTTACACTAAGATAAAGTAGTTACAGTCAAACGATATCTTAATTATAGAAAACAATCAAATGAAATGTTTTAGCTATAGCCTTTGTTATTCACAGCTGCACATAGTGAGTATTTATGTCTGTTCTTTGAAAGAGGAGAATGAAATATGTTGCTTTTAAAGGATTAAGCTCTGGCTTTGTTGAATTTTAGGAACATCTGCCTTTCTTTTGGTGTAGACAATCTTTCAATTTAATTTTTGTTTTGGTTGTTTTGGTTTTGTGTCTGGCTGCAACTGTGTCTACAGGAACAGATTAAAAGCATGTGAGTGCTTTTTGAAAAAAGAAAAGAGGGCAGGGTTTACGGTCAGAAACTATTAAAATTCATTCTTTACATTATCTTGATTAGTCCGCTCTTTCTTCTGGCACTTTTTAAGAGAAAGAGTAATGCTCTTCAGAAGATAATTTAGATTTTTGCTTGAAGATTTTTATCACAGGCTGTGTCCAGTGTCCTGATACATAGAGAAAAGAAACTGCACAACATGACATGACATCCAAAACAATGTGTCAGATTGTGGTATAGTTTAGAGGATAAAGAGGATTTAAATTCAAAAATTTTATTTCAGTCAAAAAATTGTTGAAGGACGCATTGCATTCAAATCAGTCAAATGATGTAATATAAAGAGCAAGAAACTCAATGCCATGTGGTATTTTAAAAGGATTCAGTAATCCAAAGCGTTATTGGTGGATAAACTTGTATTGTTATCTTCCAAAATGCACACAGAACAGTGATATGAGAACAGTGTACAAAGAGTAGTTTGAGAGGGGCTAATGTTAGCTGATTGAGGTAATTACAACTTCGATTCTGTTCTTTGTAATTTTCTTGAAGGTCTGCATTTTAACCATAACTCGAGATGTAATCTTGCAGCTTTGGTTGCTCACAGCTGAACGCAACTAAGCTAGGAACACTTAACTAGTGATGTTCCCATGCCTTATTTCCTAGTCGGTTAAGTGGAAATTTAAAGTTTGACTTACTACCTAGTTTCAAGGTAAGAAAACACTCAGAAAACAGTCAAATTTGACCATAATTTATTTTAAATTGTCTGCGGTGCAAGCACTGCAAGCCTTGGGTCCTCCCTGCAGGTCCATGTTAAATTTGATTAGGCATTTCTCCAGTCAGTATTACAGTTTAACCTGACACAGCCTGCACACATTTTTATCTCACTTTTCTAGATCAAAATACTGCAAACCATGCTGCTTCTATGATATATTATCCATTCTTAAATGTATGATACAATGAACATAATGTGCAGCTTGATGTGGTTCAGAAATTATGGTTTGAGCTGAATCAGGTAAGCCATTGTCTGTCATTTTTCTTTTGCCTCCATATGAATAGATGCCTGCAATTCTATCTTTTGGAAAGAAACACCTTCCTGAATATTGTTCATGTGAAAATGTAGTTTATCATCAGCCATCAACAAGGCAGCCATTCTTCTCTTGTCCCAGCTTTGTCACAGCCTCCAGCTCTTTGCCCTCTGGCTCAATCTCAATCCCCAGCCTGCAGATAATGACAACAGCTGTCCTTTGAGGCTTCTGTCCAACATCCCCCCCCTTAACTTCTCCCCCCGCCACCATCCAGACGGTCAGTCGGTCGGTGGGCACGTTGAGGCTGGGCAGGCGTCCATGTGATACACTATAAGACTGAGGAAAACCCCAGCAAAGGATTAACTGAGGAAAGTAGAAAACTGGACTGTCAGATAGAAATGACTTGACATTTACAAGCTTTGAAAACACGAGTTTAATCAGCTTCTTTCTTTAGGCAAAGATTTCACTTTTATACTTGAGATATCTACCAGATCTGGAAATTTCACGAGAGCTTTTTGTACTATTCTGTTCTCTTCTGACTAATTTGAATTTGTTGTAACATACTGTATTTGAGAGGGATGCTTTTAGGCACCAATCAGATCATGATTTGACATTATAGTTATAAGTAAGCTGTTTTCAGAGGTTTTGAGTTCTGAGTATAAGTCTAAGGTTGTAAATATGAACTTGATAAAAGACCCTGACTGGTTTCACCTGCATCTAATTAGCCTCACCCTATTAGAGTATTTAGTCTGTGGCTGCTTTCCAATATCCAAACATTGTTTTTAGTATACCTGACAAAACTCAGCTTTTTCCAATTAATATCAGTGAGATTCATCAGTGTGCCAAAACCAGGATTTCCTACTTTACCTGGCTGCATTGTGCAGTATAGAACACAACATGCTTTTTGGTTACTATGACACACAATCCTGTGCTTTTACTCAGTCCGTATGATGGTGATGCAACTATTGCTGTGCAGTCAGCATATTTAGACGGATGCTTTTTTCAACTTCATTAAGATTTCAACTACTTGATCCAGAGAGAATAACTGTTCTTTATAATATTTACTAAGCAGCTTAAATTGTAAAAAAAAAAGAAGAAAAAAAAAGAAGAAGTGACACATATTCAAGAAAGAAAGGAAAGATAAGAAAGGCCAAAACATTTTGGGGTCTGCAAAACAGGTAAAGTAGCTCCAAAACCGTATAAATAATTTTATAATTTTTGCTAATCTTTTTCAAATTAGTTTTCCTACAGTTACTAAGTGAGACAGTGCAGTAAGGTTTGCAGCAGATAAATGCAATAGAAGTATGAGAAAGAGGATAACAGATAAAGGCTCAATTTTGTACAACCCCATTGAATGCACAGTTATGCTGCAGTACAGACTGTATTAATATCAGGAGTATTAAATGTGATTTAAACACAGGTCTCTGTTTGCCAGTTTGTATTTCCCCATTGCATTCCCCATTTCTTTGTATTTTGCCTTTTTTTTGCGATACTTTTCCTGCTGTGGGATTTTTCTAATTCTTGCCTGCTCCATATTGGACTCGTGTGCCATGCTTTGGATTACCTTTCATGGATTGACCCTTGACTTCTCAACCATAAGCCTTTTGTAAATACAGTATCAGATCTGCTCCAGCTCTGGCTCTGCTGCCTCCTCTCCCGATAGTGTTCAATCTTCTTGTTTTTTCCTGCACGCTTGCACTAATGTGACACTTTGTGTTCCGTCTGTTCTCTTTTCTAACCCCCTTTATTGGACATGCTCCTACACTCTAAAAAGAAACTCACCTTTTGTTTGTACTCTTTCTCCTTGGTGACTTTGGTGAGCAATTTGGCTTTCTGTCTTGTGAGGGCCTCGATCAGAGAGTCACACTGGGCCACGAGGCAAGCTTCGAACTCCACACCGCTCTCCTGAAACCACACACAAAAACACAAAAACAATCAGAAGGGAAACAATTACATAAAACTTCAAAAGGAAAGATAACAAGGAAAAAAGCTCTGACACTGAGACGTTCTATGTCATGGGCACAATTGTGATTTTGAGGTTTCCCAAAGTCCCCGCCATGAAGGTCTTTTTGTCAAAAATAATAAAAGTCACTGTGACTAAAATAAATCATCGGGTGTGTTTTGCTTCATTTAACAGCACGGAGCTGCTTTGTGTTTGTGACTGAAATGTTAATTACAAGCAGCATCTTGTTATTTTTCTGTTTCCACCCCACAAACAGAGGAGTGTTCATTATTTTAATAGAGTGCAGAGAAAATAATTATCTTATTTACCATCTGTTTGCACACATGCTCTCCACCAAATTCCCTCCAGAAACAAACAGATGTAACACAACCTAACATTATAACACATGGCTAACACACCGTGTGCAGTACGGACACTTGTTGCAAAATCATCTCCTATGGCAGGTTTTTTCCACAAAATCGGACAAACTCACAACGGCACTGATGTTTAAATCACAGAGAAATAAGAATAATTAAGTCCTTTATTTTAGAGGACTCACTACTGAAGATATTCCTGCAGAACAGAAGTTGTGGAGTTAATAAGAGAAGCATCCTTGAGGGTATTTTATCTCTGCACACAGCTCACATGATGAGGTCTGAGATAAAAAAAACTGATTTCCAATCAAGCTTCCCTCTCAGAACGACACAGTTCAGATCTATAAGAGGATGACTCACAATCTTTTCTTTCTTTCTTTTTCTATCCGCCCATCTCTCTCTCTCCCGCTGTTTTGGCTCCCAGACGGAGCAAATAAGTGCTCCGAGTTTAAGACTCTTAATGCCTGCTCGTGCTGCTGTGGCAGACAAGATATGATGGAGCAGACTGTGTGTGTAGAAGTGTGCTGCAGGAGAAACTCCCCCCGACACACACACACACACACACACTGATGTGATTTGTTTTAGTTTTGGTGACTCAGTGGATTTAACTCCCTGCTGCACAGCGTGAGGAGTCCAAATGTTTCTCTGACTGTAACTGATTTATTTGGAGCTTATAGCCCATTAGCAGCAGCTTCCCTAAAGCAGAGAGCAGTCAGTCTGAGAGAACATCAGTGTGGTTGTAAATTATGAACAGACTCTGCATGTGGAGGGAACTGATCAGACATGGGGGGAAGGCTTTTTGGACAATCTTGCACAGACAGACTTTGGTCCAGACAAGCTCATGAGGGTCCAGGGAAAATCTTTTTGAAAGTATGGAAATCCTGAGGCTGCAGAAATCCTGAGTGAGACATGATTTGCTGCAAGTTTGGAAACAACCGCTTTTCTTTTTTAGAACTGGTGTCTTTGGCCGGAGCAAATTTCAGCTAAACATCATCTGACTTCATAGCGCTGCATGTACTTTCTAATCTCTATCATGTTCTGGTTTTGCAGTTCCTGTACAATTAACCAATATGGGAACAACACAAACTGGACATTAGAGTCATGAAAGTGTTTTTTCTACTTCCAACTAGTGTGTGTGCTCCGAGACCAAGAAACGACCGAGTCATTTAGGGATCGAGACCGAGTCAAGACCAAGACATACCCGAGACCGGAGTGCTCCGAGACCAAGACACTACCGAGACATTTAGGGATCGAGACCAAAACCAAGGCGGGGCGAGACTGAGACAAGACCAAAATCATAAATATTAATGAAAAATAATCATATTATGTTTAGGGTGCGTGTCACCAATAAGACCCCGATACCGGGGGATAAAAATCAAATTATGAATGAATAAAAAGTTATTTGTCTTTTTAGGAAGGTGTGTTTTCCTTCGAATCAAAGTAATAATGTGGACAAATAGCTTGTCGGTGGTGGTCTTGACTGGTCTTCATTTAAAATCAGGAGTCCGCCCAAGTCTGAGTAAAACTGTTTTCGATTCCGAGAGGAGACCGAGACCTTCAAAAAGTGGTCTCGAGTACTACAACACTACTTCCAAAATCCTCCTCAAGCTGTTCCTCCAGACAAATTTATGAAAAAAAGAATCCAGAAACAAGCACTTCCCTCGATGCATCGATACTTTACCACAAGATAAGACACATGACTTTATTGTCCCCTTGAGGAAATGTGTCTTTAACTGAAGTGCTGCACACATTTAGCTGCTTTTACATCGGAATATTTGACTGTCAAAATGTCTCCGGAGTGTTTTTAATGGATTAAACTCAGAGGTGGATTAACTCCTCAAATCCCTTATTACTGCATTTGTTTGTATGTTGCATATATCTTGTGTTGTAGTTTTATGGATTGGCTAAAGAAATATATAAATAATATATCTGACAGAGAATGAAGTGTACAGGTGTTGTACCGTGTTGTTACCTGTATCTGCTGTAACATGTTCTTGAGTTGAACCAGGAACTCCTTTGCGTCTTTAGCTTTGTCTGAGACGCCGTTCAGGGCCTGGGACAGCTGGCACTGCACAGACACAGACAAAGACATTTAATATTAGAACATTTCAATACATTCAAAATGAAACTTTTCACATCACTCCAGTTCTATTTTCCTTATAGATACACATGTAAAGCAAGTGAAAAGAAACAACAACAACTTTTATTCATTGAGCGCCAACAGAGACAGAGAAACTTCAAAACAGATGACATCGGCTCAGTCAGCTTTATAACCGTCCCAAACACAAGTCAAAAAGCTGGAGACATTTTCAACAATTCTTTCAACACTCCTTTCTCTGGGGATAGCCTAACCGTTATGTTGTGTTCATGTTATGTTGTTCCTCTTCACAGCGACCGTGGGTTTGAATCCGACCTCAGCCCTTTTGCTGCATGTCATCCCCAAGTCTCTAGTCTCTACCTCATCATTTCATGTCTCTCTTCAGCTGTTGTAACTACAAAAGATGGTGCATAAAAAACTCCTTTCCTCGCGCTTGTTTTTTAAAGTCGCAGTACTCCTCACCCTTTACCTGACTCTATTTCTTTATTTTTTTGGACACAAGGAAGAACATAATAACATGTAGGAGAAGAAAAGGAAATCACCAGCCATATCAAAGATCAAGAATTCATTGTTAGGAATTCCTGACATGGCCTCCTAACAACATTAACTACACGGTCTACTGTATCTGTTAGCAGGCATTACTGTCACTCTGTGTGAAAGAGGCTCCTCTCCTGTAGGGCAAACTGTAAACCACCAGTACAACCAGTACAGCCAGTGCTGCACAGAGGCGTCTCCTAAGACGAGATGGTTATGTAATCATGTAACCAAACAGAACAGATCATTCTCCCTGAATGCTCAGATTAAGTTTGATCCTGTAGCCCCTCCAGCAGAATCACCAGGACCTCCTCCTCACAGGGTGAGACTCTGCATTGTCTTAATAATGGGGATTAACTTCATCTAGAGCAGATTGGGATCTAGATTAAAGACTTGGAAATCCATGCTTAGTGTGAAAATAGTTTCACTTGTTACTCTCTCCTCATGGAAAAAGAAACACTTCGAAATTAAAACAAATGTGGCCATTTTTAAAAAGCAAAATCTTAACCCTCGTAATGACCTCCCGATTGACCCCAGAGGACAACAGACGTTAGTAAATTCAATAAAAAAAAACCTAATTCAATCAAATTACCTCATATTTATTAGAATCTTGACGAGCATAGTACTGAACAACCCCCATTATTTTCAGACCATTTGATGAATAAAAAACTTGTTTGACGGCAAAAGATTGAGTTTGGGGTCAGATTGACCCCAGGACAACAGGAGGGGACATTTAGTCCCAATACATTGGAACCAGTTTAAACCCATTTTATAAATATTTTGTGATCAGACAGCTCAAGTTTGCATTTGTTTCAAATGTTCATTGCAGCAGCAGAACATAGTTTGAGTTTGGGGTGTGTAGACTCCGATCTCATCACTCCTATCAGATTGTTTTTCACGCAGAGATTTGAGAAGGATGATTTCATATCTTCAGGCCAGAGTGGGGACTCTTGACTGTTGTCTAACTGTGTTTGTGTTACACTCTGTTTTCTGTGTATGGATGTTTTTTGGTGGGAATGGTCTGTTTGGACAGTAACGGCGCTGTGAAGAAGAATTTCCCCATGGGGACAATAAAGTCTAAAGGATGGAGGTGTTGTCGGGCGACAACACCTCCATGTGGATAATGAGGAAGTGTGGACAACAGAAACATGAGGAATACAAAGGAGAAATCCTGCCTGCATCTTCTCCCACTGATTGATTGATTTACATCAGTGCAGCTTGAGTTATCTGCCTGAACTGCCTCGCAGGCGTCGCCCCATTAAACATCTTGGAAAATAAAAGCACCAGTTTTCAAAGTTTTAAATCTTTAAAAGGAGCTTGTCACTGTGTCAAGGAGAACTTGTGTCTAATGTATTTGACGCTCTTTGTTCATTATTAAGCCTCTCCTAAATGGAGCACTTCACCCCAATTTTTCTGCCTGATTTCTAAAAAAACAGCCGCAGGGGTTGTACTGTATATTAATAATGTAAAAGAGCCTCCATATCAGTATCAACAGCTGTTCAGATATTCTGTCTGCTACTGATATGGTACATGTCAGAATGAACACGGGGAGCTCTAATAACCCGTGACGTAATGTGAGTTTAAACGACCCACGTTTCATTCGGTTGACTGAATTATCGCATCTTCAAACCGGTTACATTTCCAGACATAAAATGTGAGCGTGTGTGGGAGTCTCATTAACACCTACGACCCCTATAATATCACAACACTCCTAAAGAAGAGTCTGCTGTTTGGTTTCCATTTGTTTTTCTCATTTGCATGTTGATCTTGATCCTGCAGCTTCATGCTCAGATGATGAATAGCTGAGCTGACTGTAAGTGAGATAATTATCATGTCTAACCTCTGCAGTCCATCTCCGTCTCTGCATCTTTTAGGGGCTAGACTTAGTTTATACTTGTATGTCCAGCAAACATGAAAGGCTAAAATGTGAAATGAAAGCTCTTAGAAATACTTGACTTGACCTTCTTAAACCCAAACTGTTGTGCAGCTGTTTCTTCAGGTTTTCATGACATTTATAAAGTTCTTGGGGCGGCGCTGTAGAAAAGCCAATGACAATGTTCTCCTCAGTTTTAAAGGTATGAAGACATCTCCCCTGTGATGCAAGAGTACAATCATCAAAAACATCATGTGACTGACTTTTTATCACCAGACTGGAACAGTCAAACGAATAGGACACTGCTTTATTTTTTTCAGTATGAAACTGATGAAAAAGGGGAAAAAAACAATCCATACAGGACACATCATCCAACTCATTTGTTCCCAACCTGGGGTCCAGGAAAGATCCAGGACGGGGGTGGAGAGTGGGGGCATAAGGATCTGTCTGATTTCAAATAGAGGGAGGGCTTTACGGGATAGGTTTTACAAAAGTCTTTTGGTGAGAACAGGTGTGTGTAGGTCTGTTCTGTCCGGGTTTATCAATGAACAAAAATGAAGATTTAACAAGTTAATATGTCGGCTCTGTTATGACCTCTGAGGCTGACTTTGCCCAAACAAACTCTGCCCCTGCTATTCCACATTTAACACAAGAAGAAGAAGACAAGACAAGGTGTAACAGAGGCTGAACAGCGTGGCTAAACTGGTGATCTTAAACGAGCCAGACTAAGCCAAAAAGATGAGAAAAAGTGAAAACACGATGAAGAATGATCAGCGACCCAGATGGTCTTTAGTCAGAACGGTGCAGAGGACGAGACGCAGATAATAAAAACACCAAACACTCCCATTCTTCTCCTTAGTCACCGGGCAGCTATTCACATCAGATTCATAACCTCCGGTGTGTGTGTGTGTGTGTGTGTGTGTGTGTGTGTGTGAGCTTGCGTGAGAGAGTTTGTGTTTGTGTGCATTAAAGACAGGACAAAGGAAACAAACACGCTTACACACATGCCAGGCTGTGATGAATCTTCTCCTCTGTCGCCACACCCACCACATTTACCACCTGCTCCTCTTTCTGGACACACACACACACACACACACACACACACACACACACACACACACACACACACACACACACACACACACACACACACACACACACACACACACACACACACACACACACACACACACAGAGCCAGAAGGCGATATGAAGCTGGCAGATCTCCTCTTTTGTTACCAGAAGTCATAAATATCAGCTGTGTTTGCTACAATGAGCCGAGGTCAGACACACGTTGGGATCATTAGATTCTTTAAGATAACTCAACTAAATATATTTTCACTAAATTTTAGACAAATGCTTTTAAAAGAAACAGAAACAGGGTGGTCATGATACCAGCATTTTAAACTTGTGATGCACTCGTAAAAGCAAAACCTGCTTCAATACAACATCAACACAAATAGAAATCCTATTGTATTTATTCGGGACAATGCAACTAAACACAGTTTGAAATACAAAGCATGAAACTGGTGTGCTGCATAAAGAGTATAGTAGAGAAATGTGGATGTGGGAAGAGAGGGGCGGAGCTTAGGGATGAAGGAGGTGGATCCAAAGACAGCTATTGTTTCGGTCTGAAAATCTGCTCTGAATACAGTTAGCCTTTAATGGGCATTGTGGAGCTACATCACTAAAAATATGAATAATTAGTTTAACTGACCCTTTGGGCCTGAGTAGTTAAAGTGTTGTTTTAGACACTGAATCCCACACATCTCATTCTCAGTGATGAGTTGTCTGTTTCAGATGTTTTAATTGTAAGACAATAAGACTGAATACTTCCATTATCCCCCCTACTGAGAATTACAGTTGAAAATTTCAAAGGACTATGAAGATGATGAATCAACATGCGCTTAATGTGTATTTAACAATTCAGGAAATGAACACAATGCTCACTTTGTTATTGTGATTATAATACATTTCCTCCCTGTGGCTATCTCCCATGGTTATATATAAAAAGGAAATCTCCCACCACACACAGTCAGCCCTCTGTGTGCATAATCCTCTCTCCACATCTCCACAATAACCACTCCACCCCCCACATACACACACACACACACAGACACACACAGATCTTATCCTCATCCATCCCTCTTCCACACACGTGCTGTCCGGAGTCGGAGGGAGGGACATGTGGAGGTTATGGTTCACAAATCAATCCAACCCTTCTGTGGAGCTCCTCGCTGCTCCTCACCAAGAGGCCATCTGGCCCAGCAAGCTGTCTGGCCTGTTTAGGTTGTGTGTGTGTGTGTGTGTATGCATGTGTGTTTGCATGCCAAGATGCTAACAAGGGGATGACGGATGTGCCATACGAGGGCCGTCCTGGCACCTCCCCTCCTCTCTCGTTTGTTCTGTCTGGTTCCTGTTCATCAGGTCAAAGTTCTGACACACTAACACCCACCTGCCTGCTCCCACTGCTCGTTTGTTTACAATTCATTCATTGAGGCTGCAGACAATCCCAGCATGCATTTCCTGTAAGAAAGTAGGTGGGTTAAGACCCTGAGGTAGATATACCTATATACCTTTACAGTGAGTGAGTCGGCCTCCTTTTACAAACACAATCAACAGCACAGACTGTGTCCAGTAAGAGTAACTATTAGTATAAAAAGGTACAAATAAACCAACAGTGAAAACAAGGTTAATTATAAATATGGTAGATAAAAATGCAAATAAAAATAAAGTGAAAATAAAACTAAAAATATAATGTATCAATCAGTCAAATCAGGGTAAATGAAAACAAGATAAAATAGACACTCAACAACATCTGTTTTTATCAGCAGTGGTTTTTTTAACAGTCCCATTTTAATGTCTGTACTTTCTGTTGTGTTTTAAAGATACAATATGTAGATTCCACCACCAGGGGGCTCTCAATCATAACTACCATAACAAAAGATGACGTTGAGGCTAGCGGGGAATCATGGGAGTCCTCTCTGCTTTTTTTTTTTTGCTAGAATCTATGTTTAGAATTCTTGTAGGTGACACACAGCGTAAAATATCAAAAATAATTCCCGGGCGCTGGATAGCCTAGCGGTTATGTCGAGGCTGTACAGAGGCTGTAGTCATAGCCGTAGCGGCAGTGGGTTCAAATCCAACCCCGGCCCCTTGCTGCACGTCATCCCCCTCTCCCTCCTCCCAAAAAAAATATCTTGGAAAAAATATATAATAATAATAATTCCAGGTAAAATCTCCTACAAGAAACTTTCATTTTGAGTTGATTTTGGCGCCCCCTGTTGACCAAACCAACCATTTTTCTCTGATGATTTTGTCCTCTGTGTTTGTAAGTTGTGTCTCCTGACAGAAAATCCTTCTTTATTCAACATGTCAAATGCGCAACTCACAATAAATCTCTGGCCCAGCAAGCTGTTAACAGCCTGACACCAAACCCGTATAAGTAGATCATAAAGATGCATCACTACCGATTTCAGTCTGTTTCATTACCAGCTAAAGATTCAGGAGCTTTAAGTTGTAATCACTTTTTTTTAAATGTATATTTAACCCTTACTTACCCAGGGCATCTCTCTGAGGGGAATAGTGTTAATATTCTCAGGAGACATCTGCTATTGATTTCAATGATTTAGTTGATAATCAACATAAATCAATACAAATCTCCATGTGTTTAAAATGTCTGCTCATGCAATTAAACATCTGATCATCAAGTCTAAAGCATCATTTTATTTTAAACCCTGATGTATGGGTAGAGCAGCAAATGTCAACATATCTTGTTTGCATTGGAAAATAAACAACATTATCTTTAAAATGATCCCAAAAGCAAGAATAAAGTAAAACAACCTTATTCAAGAATGCCAGTTCATAAGGTATCTCCTCTTCCTCTGCCTGAATACACTGTCAGAACAATACAAAGGTCTAAATTTGGCCGCAGTCACGATGTGTCAACCTAAAAGAGGCTCCCGAAAACGGTGCGTAACAGAGTGGAAATGTGACAAGTCTGCCCTGCGGGGAGAGAACGAGCGAGCGGCTGAACAAAAGAGAAAAACATAAAAATGAGAAATCATGTAGAGGGAAAAGCGAAAGTGAAAAAATAACACGCGATGGGAGAAAAGAACAAGAGATAATAAGAAGTAGAAGAAGAAGCGAGGATGAAGGCACCTGCCGAGGATAAATGCACATTCAGAAATCTAATTCCATCCTTTCTTTGTTTCTTTTGTTCTCATCGTCTTGACCTTTTTTCATCCTTTATTGCTCCTCCAAACCAGAGTGTCATTTTTCTTTTCCCCCCGCTGTCAGCACCCTTCAGCAGTGCTCTCAGCGACAAGTGCTATTATCTCATTATCTTATTATAGTCAGTATGCAAGGCCATTTATTCAGTCGGTGACATTCAGGGAGCCCGGTGACATTCATGGAGGCACAGCTGTGTTGGTGTGCTGATACCTTTGAGCTTAACAAATACAAAGACGTAGAGGAGGAGGAGGAGGAGGTGGTGAGGAAACTTGTTCAGTATGTGAGGTGCTCATGTTGCTAAAAATGTTGTTAAAAGGAGAGCGGGAAGAGAGTTTGAACTTCCAAAGAGTCCCTCACCCTGGATCTGTGGGTGTAGATGTGCTCCAGTTCAGCACAATCAGTGTACAAATGTGAAAATATATATCTTGTTTTTGCTTCTATTGATGAATAACAGCGTCCAGCATACAATCTGTGCAGTCAGCACAGAAAAAGGATGATATGTCACAAATTTGAAGAACTTAAAGGAGCAATATGTAACTCTGACATCTAGCGTTTAAAATGGGTACTGCAGTCCAAATTCAAAACATTGAAGAGAGCTGGGCCCCCTCCACCCCTAGAGTCAATGTGCATGCAGGTTGCTATTTTGCGGACACTGAAGCTTCAGTGTTTATCCAGCTCTGCATGGGTCTGTAAACCTTTCTGTGTTCTAACCTCTCTCCATTTTTCAAAAAGCATCTCCAATATTGATCCTAGTTTGAGCACGTTTCTGCTCGTGGAGCTTATTAGAAACATGCAGAGGCTTTTTAGGTCGGGTACAATCACTTCTATCAGAACCAGTTCTCTTCCCCGCTTCCATCGCTGCAACACCTGTTGGCTTGTCATGATAACTGGTCTCATATCTAGCAAACAGAGGGGTGTCCAAAACAGCCGTGTGGGCTTGCCTTGAAACTGTCTCCCTTCTGTGGTCGTAACAAAAGTGAACCATTCTGAACCAGAATCTAAACTTAGAAGGAGGACATACTGGCTGCTGTATTGTTGTCAGAGAAGCCAGCACCTGAACATAGCATGTTTCATTAATGTCTGATGATGAGGTCAAATTATGATTTCATTCAGTAGATATTTTACATATTGCCCCATTAAGATCGCAGACTGAAAACAGCACAAGTGAGTGATGTTCCTGTGAGTTCTTGAAGCACAGACTGCAAAACAACACAACAATAACAACACTGCCTCCTGAAAAGAATACTTCTATTAAACTGCAAATATGAATTAATATATTTTAACTTTTATAATAAGTACTAACCATTTTGCATATTCTTATGTGATGGTTTTATCACAAGTTTGATGGTCTTTCTTCTGCCCTGCCAGCTCATCATGACTAACTCCCACCAATTGTTGAATGACACGCAAATCTTTGCAGAGGCCGCCCGTCTTTATTGTGACCACGCTCTAAGAATCAGTTTAATACGATGACTCTGTCACCCCAAAAAAGGTAATGAAAAATAGAGGATGAGGCACTCTATTATTAGCAGTGCACACTTCTTTAAAGGTTACAATTCACTGTGACAGAATGCATTATTTACTCAGCTGAACTTGTGAATAATTTAATTTCTGAAGACAAAAGCTTCACAGGCTGTTTTGCAGACTCAGAACCTGAAAAGGCAGTTTTGAGGAACACTTTTACCCAGACAGGTGGACACTTTTATCTCAAACTTCATCTTTAAGTAGGTCACTGTTGGAAGATAAAGTTCTCAAAGTGCAGACTGAGGACGTGTAGAGACGGTGGACAGTTTAAAGTGAAGAGGATGTGGTTTTTACATGAGATGAGGTCAGTTCACAAAACTTGGAGAAGATTCTGACAAATGCTTTCAGGCAACAAAAAAAAGGTAGATTAAAAATTAAGAGTTTATGTATTTTTAAAACACCTACTTAAACGGAGATCTATTATGCAGATTTACATATCATGTTACAATGGTGGATGTCCATATTAAGCCTCGTCAACATTTTTTGTAACATGAAATACACCCTTGTGTATCTAAACTCAACATGTGGATTCCTGGTGCTCTGAACAAGACAATACGAGAACCTCAGGAGAACTTGGCCAGAAGGTGACGTCAGGTTCTGTCGATGTATTAGAGCAAAGCATGGAGCAAAGTTGTCGGACTTGCCCACCCCGGCAGCTCTTTCGAGGACACGCCCACCAGAAGCTCACTCAAATTACCCTGCAACTGCAAACCGAGCTGGCCAATCAGGGGAAAGTGGGCATGTGGGGAGGGGGCGCCTTAAAGAGTCAGTAGCTTTAAATGAACCGTTTCAGGCAGAGGCTAAAATTAGCAATTTTACTGACGCCAGTAAAAGATAAATAAGAAAAATTTTGAGCTACACATCCCGCATCGCTACTCAACAGATGTCCCAGACTGACATCATTAACAGTGAAATGAATAGATTTCTTTTAAGCTCATGTTTGAATCCAGCAAATGTGAAGCAAACCCTGCATGGGCCCCTTTAATCAAGCGATGTTTTGTTTGCATGTGCTGAAATATTTTTTCTAATCTTCAGTGACTTTTGGAAACTTTGTAAATGTCACACAGACACAGATGCAGTGTGTAATCTAGTGGAGAGAAGATTGGGGTGAATGTGAGCATTTGGAGAACAATGGGCAGCTCTGATGTGTTTGGCTGACAGCCGGGGGATGGTTGATGGTGCTGTTGACCTTGTCAAAATAACACTCAGGGGACATGGAGGAGGAGCTGAACCCCCACTCGATTACCTCCCACCTCCCCTTTTTTTTATTTCTTCTAATTTGCATTTATGAGCCTTCACAGCCTGCTCTATCTCTCTTTGCAGTTACCTTGTTAAACACTGCTTCCTCTCTTCCTTTAATGAATTCTAACATTTTTAAACATTTTTTAATCCATCTTTGTGCCATGATAAAAATCTCTACAGTCAGTCCTGGGTGGTAAACAGAGTTATTCTTGTGTTAAAAAATAATGTACAAGTTAGAAATAGCGGTAGGAGTTGGAAATACTTCACAAATCAAATCTTACACTCCTATAAAGAAAGCTTTGAACCGTGGCATACTGACAATTTAGAAAATGGGGAAAGCAGCGCAGGATTAATCCACAGACTTCCTTGTACAGAAATCATGAAGCACCTAAAATTAAAAACAGCACATTTGGTCAAAATGTTGCTCTGGTACTCCAAGATCCATTTGCTCAATGTGAGAAAAAAAAAAAAAAAACACTTTCCAGCTCACATGGAGCCAAAGTGAGTCAGCGGCAGATTGCAGGGTGAGTTCCTGATATAGTAAGATGCAGCTGCCTCCACAGTCTCCACTCTGTGTGTCATGATGCACACTCACAGCTCAGTGCTGGAAGGCAGTCCTTTACACTCAATCTTCATGCATGTATGCCTCTGAATATTTTGCATGATCATATTTAAGAAGGACTGATTCACATGTATGTTTGTGATGATGTATAAGCATGATAAAGAATATTTACAGTGGATTCTCCAATTATTTAGCTACATTAGGTCGTCATTATTTGTTACCACAGTAACATATTTTCTTCCTGGGGTTCATACAAACCACCATAAATTTTATTTTTCAAAGGGTTGTGACAGAAGGGCCATTATACCCAGACCTCCATCCAACAGGTCAAATTCACAGGTACTGAGTGAGTAAGCATCGCGTGTTTACAGTAAAATACCGTTTCTTGTTTGTTGTGATAAATTCAGACTTTAGTGATGTGTATATTGTGAATGCTCATGTTGTAAACTGTAAGTGGTATCTGTACTCCATAGAAAGAAACAAATAATATTTCCCTCCCTCGGTTTGCTCAGCCAGCTGTGTTATTAGTGTTTCACATCTGCTGGAGGTCAAAGCCAATCTCCTCTCCCCCTTCCTCCACTTCATCCTCTCGTCTACCACCGCCACACAATCCACTGCTGCTCTGCAACACGCACATTTAACGGCTAATATAACGAGGCGTGCTGCTGCACAGCATCCTCATAAGTGAACAATACTCACACAGTGCAGTGGTAGCATGAATCGTTGAAAAAGTACCAATGCATGCAAGAAAAATGTATCAGCCAATCAAAAGTTAATATCAATATAAATCGTGGCAAAAAGACTATGAAGGGCTTTTTAAACATGTTTGAGAAACGTTGATTTGCACTCATCTTGTGAAAAATGGCCGACATTACAGCATTTAAGGGCTCAGTGCATTTTGCATGTTAGCAACTTATTTTAATTTCTTAGCATGCTAATAATTGGGAGCAGTGATTGCACAAAACTAAATTAAAGTTAACATCTTCATTAGCTTCAAAGCTATTTGGTCGGACACATTCATTTCAGTAACAGCGTTTCCCACTCAAAGACTTTACCCGAGCAGGCCGCCTATGTAAATTTTCAGACATCATTATCTGTAGAGGATCACCATCTCGGAGGACATTCTTCTCTTGTTCTTTACCCCTCAGGTACGTGTCACGAGCAGTGTCTAACACATGCTCTTAAGGTGTTCAGACAGAGAGAGTGAGAGACGTTCTTTAAGGCCCTGACACATCAAGAAGGTCGTCAGCCGTCGGTCCTAGGTGGACCGACAGTGAGTGATCGATAGTTTTTGCGGTGTGTCCTGCTCCATTGCTACCCGTCTGCCCCAACCTGCCTTTTTTCAGCCAATTCGACATGTTGAATTGGCGTTGGTTTGGTGACAGGAATCTCTCTGATTGGCTGTTCTGAGGTTTAATTTCTCTCCAGCTCCTCACAGGTTCAGGAAAGCCCCTTGAGCATGCCGCTGTAGTATTCATGCTTTCACCCATTAGTGCGGTTTCTCCTTATTAGTCGCCTCTTCTTTTCTTTTTCCACTAAAAGACCAAGAGCTGACAACACAATTTTCAACTTTTTATCAGACATTATTCTCCATTAGTAGTCTACCTATAATACGAGTGGTGAGCGACAGCGGTGTGAAAATGGTCTTCTCGTATCATAACAACAGACTACCGCCCCCTGCTGGTATAGAGAGTTATTTCCTCTCATCATGAGCAGAACGTACGTGGTGGTTGGCCGTCGGCTGTAGTCTTTGCGGTGTGTTCAAGTGCAATTTTTTGGCCGAGACAAAAGGCGACGTGAGGCAACGCCACAGTCAGCCTTCGTTGCCACTTGTTCTTTGTCTACTTCTTGGTGTTTCGGGGCCTTTATAACGTCCCTCCTGTTAATGTTTTCATTATGGTGAGACATCTTATGTTAAAATGAACTTTCTTAAAGAGTTGATGTAGTTGCTCTTTGCAGCTGATTGCATGGCTCCCCTTTGCAGGAACGGAATCACATTTTAAACTTTTTAAATCCAGATTTAGTTTTGGGCAACTTTTTAAAACGTACAGCATGAATATTTTTAAATATATTTTTTCAGAGTGTTCACTGTACCGACAAGAGTCAAACCTGCAGCTGTGCCCGTAGCATGCCTAAGAAATCCACTACGTGATTTGTGACTGATGCTTATGCTAACCTAGAAAACCAGTAAGTGGAGCAAAGATTATTTCTCCATGCAGAGCAGAAAGCCTTGATGCTATGAAAAAAATGCCATATGAAGCCGTCTACATGTAAAGCATCAATATTTAAAACACCAAGGGTCCAGTGCTCCAACATGTCCGGTGCAAATGTGCAAAACTAGAAAAGTGTCCTCCATGAGTGAGCACATTTTACACATGCATTAACTTTTCAACTGAGTCTTGCCTGTAAATACTATGAAATACAGTATTTTACTGTAAGTTCATCTTTTGGTTTCTTTATGTATCAAATAACTCCAAAGTGAGACCCTGCAGAGGCTGAGAAAGCTGCTTCAAATGCTCCCACTTCTGCTTACTACAGTGAGGATTTACAGAGTCTTCCACCCAGCTGAAAGCACAAAAAACAGTCACATCATCTCCAGAGCAATAGATCCTCCACAGTCCTTTTTGATAAATCATAACAGGGATCAGTGGGTACGGCTAGAGCTGCTGGAATGAGCTGGAGGAGAACGGAGGAAGCAGCGTTTTTATCACTCTGACTTTCCCCTCACAGGGGGTTAGCTTCAGAGGAGAGAGCGGCAGGGCAATAAAAGTGCTGCAGAGCAAAGGAGAACAGCCCCCTCTAATCAATTATTGATCAGGGCATCTTCCATATGAACTAATGCAGAGGGTAGGTAGATGGCCCGCAGCATAATTGTCATAAAACAAGTGCAAATGAGGTTTGTTGGGGATTATAAATCTATTATAGACCAACATGGGGTACTGCACATTTCCCCCCCTATGCTAACAGTACTACACTCCGGCGTTGTGTTTCCGAGGCATGCACAAGAGCTGGCACTCATGAGACTCATCTATACGCGCGTAATCTGCTGTTTAATTTATTTGGCTTCCCTAATAAATGAGCAGCAGCTTGTTGCCATGGTAACGATGCTCACTGTAGCACTATAGGATGTCCACGCTCTCCTCCGAGGTCTGACATCAGCACTCATCGTGTTGCCAAAAATAGATCGCAAATTCTCTCACACACACTCACTCTCTCTCTCTCTCTCTCTCTCTCTCTCTCTCTCTCTCTCTCTCTCTCTCTCTTTCTGTATGTCCGTCTTTGTCCCTCCTTCTGTCTTTCTGATCCAATTCAACTCGATGTGGGTGTCATTAGCATGGGAGACATATTTTTAAATTTGCAAAGCAAGTGTGAAAATCAAAGTAAGGACATTTCACAGATCTTGACACATTTTGAAGCCGAGCTGTGCATTATAAACACTAATGTCCTTTTTTGTCTTTGTGCAGTTTGCAGAGATGAGCAGTGCGATGATGTCCATAAAGTAAAGGAATAAAGGAACACGTGAAGGCCGCAGTTGTTCCGTGTGAAGATTAACCCCCTCCTCTCTTAATTCAATTCAATTCTATAATCTCTGGATCTGTGTGTGTGTGTGTTTGTGTGTATGTATGTGTGTGTGTGTGTGTGTTTCTGGCTGTGTCCTGAATCACAAACAAATTTACATCCGCCCTGACACAGGGAGTTATCTGTATTGGACTATGTTGAACTACAAATATAATACTGAGTGTGTCGTCACAAAATGATTGAGTACAATGAATAATGATTTCATAGACAGCCTGTCTTTCCATCTGTCATTCTTTATTCTTCTCTCTGCCTCTCTCTTGATTCTACGTCTCTCTCTCTCGACATCTCTCTCTTCCTCAAACACACACACACACACACACACACACACACACACACACACACACAAATACGTTAACAGCAGCTACACACAACGCCTCTCTGCAGAGCTTTGTTGAAGCCAGAGGAGAGGAAGTGTAGTAGAGTGTGCATTAACCCACATGCAACGAACAAGTCCTGCAGCACAGCCTTGAGTTAATACTGGTGTGTGTGTGTTTGTGTATGTGTGTGTGTGTGTGTGTGTGTGCTGCATATGTGTCATGAGCTTGTGAGGCAGAAATCTGTTAACACAGTCACATCATGGGCACTGAGCTCCCATGTGTGGACAAAAATCCGGCTCCCACAAGGTTAACCATTTATTTCAGGGTTAATACTTGGCTTCAGGGTCAGAAGGTTGGAATGAATCTGAGGCTCCACATCCCAAATCCTCTTACCTGAACCAGAGATGTTTTCTTATCTATTGACAAAATCCTTCTTACTTCTACTACTTTGCTAAAATTTAAACAACTTTGCAACTTGTCTGAGTGTGTGTGTGTGTGTGTGTGTGTGTGTGTGTGAGTGTGTGTGTGTGTGTGTGTGTGTGTGTGTGTGTTTTGCTAACAGCATAGCCTGAATCTGCTAGCCTCCACTGTGGTGACATCACTTGAGGGAATTTCAGATGTATTTTCTCTGAGGCCACAAAAGTTAAAAAAAACAACAGTTTTTCCACACATGCAGTAGTACTCTGTGTACGACTCTGCAAGCTCATGTTTTGTTTGTTTTGACAGAAGTGTCTTGATCCCCCCCCCCCCCCCCCCCTCCTGTTTTGACAGATTTCCTTCCAACATGATTCAACATGGTCAGAACCAATCACAATCCCGTAGAGGCATAGGGGAGGAAGTGGGGAATGAAGTGTGGAAAAGGAGTCACACGTCGGACTTGAATCTGGTCGGCCCGCTTGAAGGACTTCCTACCTCACCACCTCAAAAAAAAATGAGCACAGCTTTTTAAAAGCGGAGTTCTGAATATGTGTTATCATCAGCTGATATGTCTTCAGCTGCTTGGCTGACCAGCTGAGCATTTCATCACGCCATGCAAGTCATCAACAGACACATATATATTAATAATATTTCTGATATTTGCAAACCAACATGGTACTCTTTACCAGCTCGTACTCATATGTTTTACATTTCTGTTAATATTGATTGAATATGTTAGAGAACCGAGACTCATTTGTACATTACATTGGACAAAAGTGAATGCAAATGGCTTACACGTAAATGATGGGAGTACCTCGATTGCCTTATTGATGAAACTTCACTGCACTAGACCATATGATGCCCCCATACACAATACAATACTTCATTGTTCCCCCTGAGGAAATTTGTTGACACAGCTTTGCACAGGTATACATGTATGATAACATGACACATGAACAAACAGAAAGAGACACATAGGCAATGAAAAAAACAGGCCAGTCAGCGTGGAAGCTTATTTAGAGCTCCTTCTTTAAAGGCTCTTCTACTCCCACTCTATTGGATGAAAGCAAAAATGGCCACATTTATTAATATTTTTTGAATTGTCATGATGATTTCTATGCGATCTTCATTTATAAAAGGCCTTGACACAAGTGTCTTAAACCTGTGTTGCCTGTGTCTAGTACATTTTTATTTCATTAGTTTCCTTAGTTTTTTAAGATAAAACACTGCAAAGGTGCACCGCAAAGGTAATGAATTTCACAGATGTAGCTGGGAACTGATTAACTTATAAGCTACAATCTGATATTCTGAACATCTGTCTGCACAGAGCTAATACTGGACATTTGGTCTGTTAAATTAGACAAACTCACCAAACTGAAGAGCTTATCGAAGGTATTCAAGAGTTCATACGCCATAAAATTCATTCGATTGTCCTCGGAAGTTATGTACTTAATTTTAAAGTGTGTGTTTGTGTGTGTGTGTGCGTGTGTGTGTGTGTGTGTGTGTGTGTGGCTGGGCCTGAGGTAATAGCCAAGTGAGGCTGACCTGACATGATCGGCGAGCTGCCATCTGGAATGAGGTTACTCAGGCACGGCCGGTCGACACAGTTCAGCACTGGAGCTTTTTTTTAAAAATTAGCTCGGTAACAGAGTGTCGGAGAGGTGAAAGCATCAATTTTTTTTTTTGTGTGTGATAAAATTGCTGTAATTTGTTGTAACACAGCCGTGGGCGCTGAATTTCAGTTTGAAAAGGAGGTAGGAGATTTCTCGAAAGGAAGACACTCGGCTTCACACGGGGAACACGTGAGCTGTGTTTTTATGTTGAGGTGTTGTGAAGCTATAAAAGGTTACCATGTTATTAATCAAACTAAGACATATCCCTTCCTAGTAGCAAAAAATGACCATACCATGCCAGTTTGTGTTGGAGAAACAGCTGGCGTCAATGTTTATTCCAGAAGCACATGTGCCATTTGGTAATTATTTAAGCAGCTGCTGATGTTTATGGGTTTGAGACTTTTATTCTGACTGACATCAAAGCTGCTTTTCAACTACCTTCCACCTACTGTCGCTTTAAAAAAAAAAAGAAAGAACAAGCATGAGCCGATCTACAACTCTCCCACTACACACAAATACTCCTCCTCTCCCCAGTGCATACTAGCTAGATTTACAAAAGATTTGGCAAATACTCAATACTCCAGTCAGAGCAGAATCGCTGTAAATGCTTTCAGATTTTCGATCCACATAAAAGCTTCATGAGCTGAAATAAACCACATCGAAGATTACAAGCACACAGACAGCTCGGGTTGTTACATGCGTGTCAGATTGT
Source organism: Labrus bergylta (assembly GCF_963930695.1). Classification (NCBI taxonomy): domain Eukaryota; kingdom Metazoa; phylum Chordata; class Actinopteri; order Labriformes; family Labridae; genus Labrus; species Labrus bergylta. The sequence continues at coordinate 5,879,200 of NC_089209.1, read as the reverse complement.
TGTGTCAGGGAGAAAAAAAACAAGCGAGACAATTTGTTTACTGTCAATATTAAATGACCTAACACAACAGGAAGCAAAGGAAAACAATCACATCTCTGTATGTATGTATGCCGGAGAACAGACAAATGAGGAACTGTCTGGAGATGATCCCAAACATGACTCATGTAGATGTCATTTTGGGGGGGAAAAAGGGAAGTGCAGCATTATCTTTGTCTTGATTTTCATGTCACAGATTTTAAGTCGAGTGAATTCTCTGTGTTTCTGAGGCTTAAGAATAGGCAGTACAAATCTGACTTCCTGTCACTTCAACTGTGTAAGCAGCAATCATGTTACTGTACCGGAATAGAGCGACATCATCTGCAATGTAAGGGTGCACACCCACAGACCATCTGGGATTCTCTCTTTCTCGCTACCACACACTTACTGACGCCACACTTAAAGTTCAAGACAAGTTTGTTGAAGAGAGAGAAATAGAAAGATCAGAGAAAATTCACCAGAACTTTGCTTCTTTCCTCCGGATGTCTTTCTCTGAAACAATAATCAGTCTCTCTAGGATGTAGTTTATGGGTTTACGGAAATTCATCCAGTGCACTTTTTACAATCAAGCAATTTCAGCCAATCGCCGCAACTTCGTCACAAATTTGACCAATCACCCCTTTTTCCCCCACGGACATCAACATATACATCATCAAACACACTTCTTTGATATTCCAAATTCTTATTGGAGCGTTTGTCCGAGACACTCAAATGTAAACTTTCTTCTTTTGTGTCCTTGAAGTTCAACTGAGTTCCCAATCCTTTTCCATACGTGTATTGCTACCACCTCATGTTGTTAACATCTACAATGTTGATGTTAATGTCACAAAAGACATAATTAACTCACAACATTTCGATCATATGGGTTGATAATTGGGGCAGCAGCTCAGTCTGTAGGGACTTGGCTTGGGAACCAGAGGGTTGCCAGTTCAAGTCCTGGTACAGACCAAATCTGTAAATTGATCTGGTAGCTGCAAAGTTCACCACTTCCTGAGCACTGCCAAGGTGCCCTTAAGCAAGGCACCAAACCCTCCCACCAGCTCAGGAGCGCTCTCTGTGGGTCGCCCGCTCACTCATACATTTCTCCATTAATGCATGTCCGTAGGATCCTGTTTGTTCACGTGTGTGTATTTCAGCCTATGTGTGTGTTGTGTGGCTCAATAACAGAGTAAAAAATGTAATTTCCCCTTGCGGGGTTAAAAAAGTATATCTTCTCCTTCTTCTTCTAAATTATCAGCTGAGGAAGACCTGTTTTAGTATCGCCATGCACCTACATGATGTGCATATAACCCACCTTTTTCAAAGTTACTGTCCATTTTAAGACGTCTGAAGACATCTAAAGCAGGAACAACTAGAACAAAGCAGCTGAAAACCAACATGCAACTGTATGCAGATGACTCACCGTTGTTCCCACATTTTAGAAACAACTCACAAGACAAGGTATTAGGGATCTGCAAAAATGAAAGACCCCAAATTGAATGGCCATTTTATCACCTGAAGTACAGATAGAGATAGATTTCATTGAATGGAAACTGTTTGTGGTAGTTGGAGAAAATGTCAAAAACGGTTCCCAGATTATTTTTTTTATCAAGCAAAGCAAAACCAGGGGCAGTAAAGGTTAATGTTTAAGTAAAGACAGCATTTGTCCGTTCCATTATTTGGTTAATGTCTAATCCCAAAGCAATGGGGCTCAATGAGGCATTTAACCCAAATGCATGTTTTATCTGAACCTTTCCATGTAACAGTGAACTAGTGGTTAGAAAAAGGAAATGTACTCACTCAGATGAACTGGTAAGACGTGTTACCCTCATTTGAAGACTCAGTGACACTAATCAAGATAATCCTCAAACAGAGATTCAAGAATGAGGGCTGAATTACCCAACACGTTGACAATCATTGACAAAATTGTTGATCTGAAGCTCACAGAGGAAATGAAAACATGATTCTCAGTATGTGACAGAGTGGACAACAGACTTAATGCCAGTGGCGGAAATGTAATACGTGAGGCTGAATGTCAGCTCGTATTTTGGAAATGAGTGAACTGACTTCCGCGACAACAGCAGCTTTGTTTCACTGGCTACAAGAACAGGAGTTATTAAGGGTTTGGAAACACGAGAATAAGAGCAAGCATAACAACAACATGAATATAAATCAGTTGACTGAAGGAAAGGGAGGAAGACGCATTACAGACCTTCTGAGAGATGCTCAAAATACCGAGGGAGCAATTACATTTTGGTGCTGTGCACAGAGCTCACATCATCCCTCACACAGTTATGGTCCAATCTTTGAGGTAGCATAGATCACACACAGAATTCTTAAAAAAAGAAAAGCTACCTGGGCAAGGAGAAGAAAGGTTTCTGGGGGGAAAGGAAATGTTTTAATTAAGGATTAACTGCTAGCATACAGACAAAAATGCAAATACAGGAGAAACAGGTGAGACACTTATTGTAGCACAAGCCAACATGAAGGTGTAGGAACTGAGAGAGTGCATGGATTCACTGGAGCATGTAAAGGGAAACAACGTCTCAGCGAAATCATGTTTGTCCCGTAGACTGTAAATATTAATGGACATCAGCCGTCTGTTCCTGCAGGGGGCTCCGGAGGCTCATCAGCAGCAGCCACCATGTTAGAAATCCTGTCTCAGCCTAACTTTCAGTCAACCTAACGACATGCTGAGAGCTGGAGCTGAGGCAGGTTTTAAAACCTCATGAAGAAACCTTACATCACGCCCACCTGTCAATCATGTCAGCTACGCGCCTAACTATGGATAACACATATCATTCATACAATTAAAACAGAGCCATTTGTGTACCCATGATGACCTTAACTAATCAGACCTATTTAGCTGTTTGTACCAGGCTGTAAACATGTTTATTTATGCTGTAAAAACGGCTTTTTTGCCTGTGGTTCAAGGTGACTTCCAGTGTTCCTGGAGCCAGCCTCTAGCGGACACTCGACGGACTGCGGGATTTTGAACTTCCACATTGGCTTCATTTTTCAAGACCAGAGATTGCAGCTTCGTTTGTACGCTATTTGTTGTTTTGACATCAAGACATTTAGATGTTGAATTGCTGCCGTCTTGGTAACAGTCACAATTATAAAAGATATTTATTGAATCAGAGATGGACACTATCAATGTTTAGATTCCCTGACTCCCTGAAATGCATCACAAACGATCGATTCGACCTCCATTCAACAAACAAGCGTTTTAAAAGTTGTTTTCTTGTCCTCTTGATGACAAACCTGCAAAGCTTGACTTTTTGCTTTTAAAAATCTGCATCATGACTTTGTTATTTCTGCAAACTTGAGTCCTCAAAACTGCAAGAAAGTCACAAGAAAATATGTTTCTTTTTCAGGCTCACACCAAGGACGTGAGCCAGAGTGATGCTTATTTTTTACTGTTAAACTGAGACTCACTAGAAACAGATGAACGGGCACTGCTGCAGGGGATTTTATGGACCAAGAAATTACAGAAAAGAAAGAAAGAGAGAGAGGAGTTTTGGCTACACTGGAATTAGAGAAGAATTGCCGTGGATAAAGTCCACCGTTGATGATGGACGATGATTCCCGATGTATTCTGAGATTGACTTCTACCTATCTGTGTAAGGAGTTGTTGCAGATGGTCTTATTTGATATAGTTAAAGGCCTGAAAGAACTACATAATCTACTTCAGATGGGTTTTATAGTCTTGGATGATTTGTAATTTAGCCTCTTAACTGTGCTACACTCTTTTAAAATAGGAGGACGTTAAGGAAGAGGATTTATAACACAGTGTTTGGCTGACTCAAATATTCAAACAATACGCTGCAAAATGAGGCCAAGCCCGAGGCTTTGGCTGCTCACACACAATGCTTCCTGGTACATGTAGGCACTGCTGGCACAAATCAGTGAGTATAGTGAAAGGCAAACACCGAGAAATGCATTCCTTTAAAATTACTACACGGCATCAACAAGTATTAGAAATCTGCATAAACGTGGTCCAGTGCACAGCACTGTGTCTTGTGCTACGAATCACGCTGACATTTTCAGTAATGTGCCATGAGCCTTTGCTAATCCAAATCCAGCGCTTTGAGTGTCTCAACTAAACCATAAAAAAAGAAGTCACTGCATAAGCTCAAGTCAAAGCAAGATTCTAGTCAAATGTGACACATCACACTTATGAGAAATAACTTTGAGATATGACAATTTATGACAAGCACTGCCAGGATTCATGTGCGTCATGTCCAGCTCTGCCTCTTGGGTTATGTTGTTTCATTAGTTCCTGTTTTATTTTCAGTTACTTACCTCTCCTCTCGTTTCAGATCGTCCACGTTCTGCCCTCATATATTTCCCGCCTGTTTTATGCTCTGCCCTGATTGTCTCCAGTTGTGTCTCACTGTATTCCCCTCACGTCTTTGAACCCAGTGTCAGGCGTTCCCCCCTTAGTTACTTGTGTTTTTGACTTTTTTGGATATTTTGAGCTCTGCTGCTTTTTGGAATTGGTCTTAGCCTGCTCACTTACTTGGATGTGTAGGCCTGTGACTTTGGATTTTCAAAGTAAAGACTGTTTTTTTCTGCACTCTGAGACTGTGTCATGCGTTTAATTAAAATGTATTTTTTCCTTGTTCTTTGTCTTGCTTTGAAATGTTTACATCATTTGTGAATTTGTCGTGTAGGTTAATGCTAAAAAATAAAAAAATAAAAGCATCAATCTCTGCACATTGTTGCTCTGTCCTTCAGGCTGCATGACATTTAAAAAAAAAAAACATGTTTGCCGCAAGTTTGTATGAGCACAAAAACACATTTTCTAGACGACTGGCTTTAAGGAGAGGAAGATCGTTTAAACCTAAAGCTTTATACCAATTAAAACTTAAAAAAAAAAACATCAAGAAGGTAGGGAGGAGATAGCAGGTCAATCTGCATCTCATTACTCTTCCATTGCAGCATCCCCACTCTGCAGGATTATCTGTTAACTGTCTCTGCATTGGCTGTAGCTTCAGGGCTAATCTGACCTCCTGAAAATTAAACTCAGAAGACACAAATTGCCTTTTTTTAAATCTGTTGTTTTGATATGGTAATGGCCCCAAACATTAAATATCAGCCTCACTTCATACTCTATTGCTACTTGTAACCCTAAACACTGAATCATGAATATTAATAAAAAATCCAATCATCCCATTTTAAAATCTCAAATGCTTTTTAAGATGACGGTGCAAACAATGAAGCACTGACAGCAGGAGTAAACTGCAACTCTGCACTTGTGGGTTTTAATATTTCACTTTACGCAGTGCCACAGCTAGCTGCTCTTTACTGGACTGAGATAGGTCACACTCACACACTGAAACGCACGTGTGGGCGCTCGTAAGTGTGTGTATGTGTGTATGTGTGGGCACTTTAAATAGACAGTGTGTTTTCTGCTCGACTGATCACAGGAAACTGGATCAGTGTGTCTTCCTCTGCATTCCCTCGGCGAAAGTTCATCCGCTTCACTAAAGCATCTTTAGGCCTTCAGAGTGTGTGTGTGTGTGTGTGTGTGGTGTATGTGTGTCTGTGTGTGTGTGTGTGTGTGTGTGTGTTACGGTGTGTATAAGTGTGAAAGTCACCCCCAGGCTGCATTATGGTGTAGCGAGGGTTTGATTTACAATAAATTCAATGATGATTTGAATGCATCTCGTAGATACGTCTCCTGGTCTGTGAATTCTCAAATATAAAAAAAGATGTAAAGCATAAAAACACATCCATCCATACACACACTCGTGCTGCTGCTTCATGTTTAACAATTTGATAGATAACTAGAGATATGAGACATGTTATTCAGAGTCGACAACCCAAGGTACCACACACACACACACACACACACACACACACATACACACACACACACACACACACACACACACACACACACACACAGCCATCTTTTGCTGAATCATGGAAGACCTTCATCAGTCTGATTTGAAGGCAGCAGAGCATCATGTATATTCATGAACCTGCAGCCCAAAGTCAAATGCATGAATATTTAAATTAAAAATGTACAAGTGTTGTTGCCAAATTATCAACAGCGACACATCAAAAACAAAACACAGCCGTCATTTATTATCAACCCCGAGAGCCTGTTCTTGAAACACCTAGCAGTGGACGATTTTAAAATATTGTCCAAAACTTAAGATTTGAATGACATTAATTAACTGCGTGAAACACACACAAAAATTTGAGACAAATTTACATTTTGAAAAACATTTTTACATTTTATAAAACAAAATTATAAAACCAAAACACTTTTACCAAGGACAAAACACATTTACATTCACATATAAAACATATTCACAAGATGTGAAACTCTTTTACAAGCGCTGTAAGTAGCTCCTTGAGTCCTTTAGTAAGAGCCAGTCTTTAATTTGACATTTTGATTTGTTGTCTAGAGGTAGAACGAATACAGCGGCTAACTGAGTCCTTATAGTTTTACATTTCTACTGGGACTTCCTAGATATGATATTAACTCATCAAACATCATTAAGATGGTGACGTTATGTGTGAAACTTGATGAAAAGGTGTAGCACATGCAAGACACGTGCCAAAAAACATCTGAACACAATTAAGATGGTGTTCTTTGGACCGCCGCGACATGACGCCTGCACCAAGGTCCAGAGTCGAGCAACGACCCAGTAAGCATAGCTACCTTGTTGTCACATTGTTTGCAGACCAGCTCCTGTATTATTTCCTTTTCTGTGTCTTTAGGTTGCAGCTCATGATGCTTTTGAGTCTACAGAGAGCCGACTCATGAGCAGGTTGTCAGATATCCAGAAAGTGTAAAAATCAGTTTCCATGGCTAAATCATAGCTGTGGTGCAGCTAAAGATAGCCCACCCGCAAAAACCAGAACCATGAATACAGAAATAAACCCACAGCAGCTCTCATGAAGGTGCTCTAGCTAGGCACCAGATTTCATTTTGGAATAACAGATACATTGGTTGTGCCTGCAGAGAGATTTAATTAAGGAAGAAGACTTGACAATGATTGTTCTCATGAGGGTTTGTGCAGTGTAGTTTCTTGTAAGCTTATAAGACTAGGTACCAATAAATCAATCAATTAGACTGAAGATAAACCAAGAGGCAGCTTTCCAGAGAAGAAGTAGATACAATCATGTTAAGAAGCAACAGCAGCAACAGTAGAAGAAGAAGAAGAATTTGCCTCCTTCTTCTTCTCCTCCTATAAAGCTAATGTGCTGTCAGACTTGCACACTCCTGCAGAAAGTCTGAGTGAGCTGATGTGAGAATGCAGCAGGTTATAATCAGTAGAATTCATCTTGAGCGAGTAGGAGGGGGATGGTGACGTTTATGTCCTGTGATTGGTGCACGACCATAGACTGTCTGCACGCCCCTGGTACGATCTCACTGCGTTAGTTAACCGGCTTCATTACGTTCTCTGATCTCCAGGATGTTCTTCTCCGCTCTTTTGTTGATATCCTGATCCAGCTGAACTACACATAGCACTGATATCAATGCATGTATTCTCATTATAGCGTTGTATAGCAGACTCTGATGCTTCATCCACTGCTTCTGTGTAGTTCTTTGTACATCATGTTTTGCCTCAGGAGATCCCTCCACCCCTCCCTCCAATCCAACAGGGACGCTGTGAGATGCATATGAGAAGAACCATTTCAGGAGTGCATAGTGAAAAACAGTTGATGTTTCTCAGACTTTACCAGATACTTAGCATTTTAGTTTTAAAGCTTTCCAAAAGGCAGAATCTTGATTCATCTTCAGCCTGGATTTATTGATTCCTCGTCTGTTAAGAGCTTCTGAGACACTAGACACCACTGATCCTGATAAGAACAAGTTAAGAACTAGAGTTCTATGTATTAGAAAGAAAACATTTCAAACAAGAATGACTCACTGCACAGACGTCTGCCACGGCCAATTATCCAGTCTTCTTCTATGTGCAGATCTCTATCAACCAGCAAAACCAATACATGCATCTGGATGCATTCCAACAAGAAATATGTACAAATATGATTGTGCCTAGACAAAGCTTCTTCATTTAAACTGTGTTTAGTCCTTCAGCTGCACCGTAGTTTTAACCTTTCCTTGGAAACTTGTTTTACACTTTCGTTAACATTGTTAATAATATACATATCAAAGATCTTGTGAATCTATTACAACATCAAACAAAGGACAAGGAGAGAACTCTCCATCTTAATCAAATTGCAGCGCTGGCCTCGCTGAGTGACGCTTCACAAACCCAACAGACGCTTCAAGGACGCACACAATGCTGTGCGGAGCGCAGACTAAGAGCCAGAGAGACAGCCAGTCATCGATCTCCCTCTTAGTGAAGGACACCATATTAACTAAGTAATGAGCGGCCATCTCTTATTCATACGCCGCTCATTACTTATCAACGCCCTCTCAACTCTTGTACTCTGATGGGATTTTCACGGTCCATTTATGGGGACCGGGGCAGGCGGAAGGGAGGGGATGGAGGAAGGGCTGAGGAAGGCAAATGAGGAGGGAGGAGGGGCGGTAAGTAAGACACAGGGATAAGGAGTTGATGATTGAATGATGAGCAAGAAAAGAGGCTGAAAAAAAAAGATGATTGATAAATGTAGAGACACAACATGCAGCGGTGAAGGATGCAGTCTGGCTGGTACGTATGTCTCACAGCCGACAGCGTTTACAGCTAACGTTAGCGACAGTGACGGCAAGATTCACAGTTAATTGATTAGAGTTCAGGATTTCATTATCAGTTTTGATTTATCGGAGTACCATGGACAGCTCCCGCATCATGACACTCAAAGAATCAGCACTTTGAAAGCGACTGTGACCGAAGTGTTTGTCATTTTACAAAAGCTCAAACGTTTTCCAATGTACTCAGTACGACTAACTCCTTAAAAACAATGAACTCCTTTAAGGACTTGTGTGTTAATTTATGCTTTAGAACGGCAGCTTGTGAATTAATAGGACAACTTTTTATTTCTCTGTGTCTTGACTTTGTTCAGCGCTGCTTTCTCTCTACAGCCGGGAGGAGGGGCCGACTTTTCATTCATTCCAAGAATTAAAAAGGGCCCACTCAGGTTTAGCTGCAGGGGGGGAGTCACATGTTTGCTATACAGGGCTGCCCCCCCCCCCCCCTCTCCATTTGACAGCCACGTCTCCTGGTGTAAGGTGCAGTTAGGCATGTCAGGTCCTGAAATGTTCACAAGTGCATGTGTGAAAATAAAATAGGCAAAGATGCTGGAGAAAGACGCTACAAAAAACTCAAAAGAGGGATTAGCACCATTGACCTACTTAGCAGGACACGGACAAAAATGGCTTTTAATTGACCCTGATATGTGGATGTGATAATGAAGATGGTCTCAAAAAACGCTGTATAGTGTTCGGATTCAAGAATATGGTTGTGCAAAATGAAACACTGGTCCTGCAGCCTCTTCAGTACTACTACTATTAGCAGCATTAACTCTCACTTAAACCCCTTTAATTCCTTCCCAGTGGGTGTTTTTTTTTTTAACCTAATCTCTTGATTAATGTGGTAATGATTACTTTTTTTAACCGTTTAAATGCTGTTTAAAAGCTAAAAATTGTCCCCCTGTGCAATCAGCCCTTGTGGGATTTATGCAAGATGACAAAAATGGTTAAAAAAAAGAATTACAAATTTACAAATGTTAGAATTATAAAAACATGCAAGGTCTGTGTCATTTGAGCAGGAAAGTCAGGACATACTGAACCCTGAGGGAGGTGAACTTAAGTTGACCCCAGCCCCAGAGCACTTTTTTAAATTAATGAAAGAGTCATGAAAAAATGAATTAAATCATAAATCACTTTAATCATCCTTTAATGATGCAGGCGGGTGATTTTTTTTGGCAGGCAGAGGGAGGAGCGGAGGCCGGATGAGGTTTGGATGGTAAAATACTGTGTGATGTTCTAGTTTTAGACACATTTCATCTTTTGTGAAGTTAAGGAAAGATTGTTTTTTTTTTGTTTGTTATTATGTCATAATTTTTGCTGCGTCCTGGATTTAAAAATGTAAGACTGATCCAGAGGGATGCATTTACAATTTCAGAAATGCTAAAGTCTACTGTTACCCGTTAGATTTGTGGCCCTTCTACAACAAAAATCCTTAACCTCTGACAAAACACGTTGGAGAAACGAGAATAAATCTGAAATAAAGACTTAACCTGGGCCTCTTTCCAGCTATTTGAGGCAATGTTTGCAAACTGAGGTACACCGGAGTACACCACAAAATGTCAGGGATTTGTTCAACTAACACTTTTAAAATCATCATAGTTTATAGAGTGTCGAAGAAAATGTGACTCACTTTCCTTTTCTCCCAAATCGCAGAGCTCAGTCAGTTTAGATACCGAGTGTTTTTAATCTGCCAACCTCAGACGCCAGAGGGAGAACACCAGATTCTTTATTTTATATAAGCAAGATTGAGATCACGCAATTCTTTCTTTTGATTAAAATTGCAGAGGTCGGATTCACTTCAAGTACAGAAGAACGTGCAGAAAATGTAAAAATCTTACAGGAAGATATCATAATTAAATTACAATTATCTTATACTTTATGTATAACTGATGTATTATTTCTGATTAATCAACATGAGAGCAGCATTTTAATGTTGTCATAGTTACGACAATGAAAAAACAAACTTATTTACTGTAAGGTAGTTATGTCCAACCAAATATTCAAATACACATTTAAGTTTCATAGAATGATCATCTATTATAAAGGTCACATATCATCCTCCTTTCAGTTTCAATAAGTCTCAGAGCTCCTCAAAACATGTCTGTGAAGTTTCTTGTTCTAAATCCACTCTGATCCTGTATTTGATCATGTCTATAAACCCCTCTATTTCAGCCCTGCTCAGAACAGGCTGTTTCTGTGTCTGTAGCTTTAAATATGTAAATGAGCTGTGTCTGACCACGCCCCCTCTCTAGAAGGGCTTGGGTGTACTCGGTGCTTTCTCGCTCCATGTCCTATTGTTTACGGTGAGAAGGCAGACTCAGAGGACAGAACAAACACCTAGCTGTGCGAGTGCCACCCACCTGGGGGAGGGGTTACTGCCCTTTGTGATGTCATGAAGGGAAAATCTCCAAAAGGCCTGTTTGAGAACACATTTTCTGAAAAGTGGAGCAGGCTAAAGACGGAGAGGATGGACTTTTCTTATATTTGTGGGGGGAGGTTTGTAGACTGACTAGAGACACATATTAGTGTTAGGAAAACATGGTGAAGTGTATTTTGCATGATATGTGACCTTTAAATACAAAAGCTTGTTTTCAAAATGAACTAGTTTTCACAGCCATGGTGTTTATTTTAGTCCCAACAAAGACAGTGTGGAGTAAATGCACAATATGCAATTTCTGCTGCTACCAATCTTATTATTAAAACAGTAACATCTGTAGTTTAATGATGTCCTGAAGTTGCATGGAATCATGGGAGTTGTTGGCGTCAATGCCAAAAAGCAGACTTTATAGATCTCAATCTTTTTGACAAGTTCATGTTAAATGTAGTCATGTTGTTTAATTAATATCACTCAGTGTGTTAAATGCACAGTTAAGTTGAGCTCTGGTTATAAATCAATAAAGCCATTTCATTGGACCACCATCCTTTTCCCAGTAAACGAGCACCGAGGGGGAGGGAATCCATTTATTGACAAAAGTATGTCTGACCCCGCTACGGCAGGTGGTGATATGACCCTCTTTTAGCTCGCTACTATTGGACCTTCTTCCGGTTGACCCATTACATCACATGCCAAACAATCCACGAGCAAGTCAACAAGCGGCAGACTGGTTGTGTGTCGGACGGTGGAAACATGGACAACTTTGATTCATTTGTCTTGTTTTCTTTTACACATTTATAAAGCGGCAACCGTCGGTGTTGAAGAATGAAGCCGATGCGGAAGAACAAAAAACTGCAGTACCTTGAGTGTCCACATGAGGCTGGCTGCAAAAACTCCGGAAGTCACTTAAACACTCATTTAAAAAAATCATATTTTCACAGCAGAAATAAACATGTTCACAGCCTGGTTTTAAGAACTAATTTGGCAGGACAAGTCGATTTCCTGAAGAGACCGCATTCAAAAGTCCACTTCAGAAACCAATAGGTGACTACACTGAGACTACGTCCATGCTTACATTCGGTCGACTGTATTTACGCCGTCCGACCTCCGGGTTATGGCCTGGTGCGGATACTGTGGAGCAGAGCGTCCAGTCCAGTTTGGGGCTCAGTTCCAATCAGTTTCCAACCACATGATCTAGGTTTGTGTTAATCTGACTTCAAGAAATCAGACTTAGTGTGTTTTAATTGGAATAACACGTTTGAATGTATTTTTATTCCAGCTTTACTCTAGTCTAACTAACACTATGAATTTACCTTTTTTAACATCATGTTAATATACTGATTGTGTATATATTCCAGAAATAGTAGTAAGTCGTTTTAGCTAACACAGTTCATGGATTTCCCCCTCAATGTCAACATTTTATAGGTTTTTCCTACAAAATAGGCGACCAAATGAAACACACCACTACCCAAAATAAAAACGACGGATTCCACTGAGTTTGAACATTTCTGGCATCATTTGTGTCAAAAGTGTTGTGACATCTTTATATACATGTTCGCTGGAATACTACATTACCACTTGTAAATGTAAATGCACCAGAGTTTAAAGACCAAGACGATATGTTAACCCCACACAGATGTTGCAAAGTCACTCTAAAACATTGTACAGGCCTTCCTTGTAGTGAAGTAGAAGCTCATAGTTCAGTACTATGTGGCTGTAAAACAAAGTACACTGTCAAACCACATTACCTCAAAATCCATCAAAAGCTTGTTACTCATGTTCCTATCTGAATCCTCCCACAGAATCTACAACACACTACTCTTCCTACAATACAGTCACATCACACAAACACACTGAAAAAAGACAATCAATCACCAATCATTCAGCTGTGGGCCAGAAAATGCATCAAATATCAGCAGAAAGCAGTGTGTGACCTATACGAGATGACTCATGCTGCACACACACACAAACATGCACACAAACAAACACACACTGAAGGTTTTTTTTTTTTTTTTAACGCCTACATTAATTATTTCATTCTGAGCCTCTCCTGATGAATCAGTCAGGCTTCTCTAATGTACGATTTGCCCCACATACAGTAAACGCAGAAGTGCTTTCTCCATTTTCTGCGACTTACAAACTGCAGCCTTCCTTTTGAACACGAGACATTTCAACCAACAATTCCATCGCTGTGCATTCAAAAAACCTAAACAATGTGCTGTACGTTATAACACAGCAGTTTCTAACAAAGATGCCGTCTATGGAGCCATTGAGGGGCAAACCAGGCAATCACAGTTTGTGTGTGGGTGTATTATAAAAACACACAAATACCTAAATGGCTTCAGGCATTTTTGAGAGAAGGAGGAGGAGGGGGGGGGGGTTATATGTCCCTGATGTGTGAGTGCATTAGAGAGAGACAGAGCGTGAGTGTGTGTGAGAAATCTGATGTGTTATTTCACACTTTTTGTGGAAAAGCATGATCCATGAATTCTTACTTTTGATATATAGCCATAGTGTATCTTCCCTTCACTAACCTTGGTGCTGTTTTCAATGAATTTGAGGATTATTGATCCAATTCAGCTCTGTTGGTTTGGCAGAAATTGTGAGTGGGAAACTTTTCTGCCAAAAGAAAATGTTTGTGTGGGTTGAGTGAGTGAGTGAGCGAGCAAGTGAGAGAGTGAGTGAGTGAGTGAGTAAGTGAGTCAGAGAGTGACATGAATTATTGGCTTATTGAAAGTTGCCTATAATGAATGTGTTAGGGTTATTCTCTACAGGTAAGACGTTCAAAGAGTTGTATTAATGCAAATTAAAGGTCAGTGTGTTTGTGTTTGCTCACCTTGTGTTGTTTCCACATCATGGCCAGCGTTTTCACGTCGTGTTTGGCGTGTTTCCCCTCCTGCAGACACTTCATACACACCGGGATCTTGCAGCTGTAGCAGTACATGCTGAAGTTCTCCGCCTCATGGTCAATGCAAGTCGCCGGTTTCCGCGCGGTAGCAGGCGGCTGCTGACCGTCGCTGCCTCCCACACCGCCGCCGCCGCTCACGCCGCTCCCTCCTCCGCCTGCCGCGCCGCCTCCTGCCGCTTGCTTCCTCGGCGGCACCAGGCGGTGTTTGGCGAGCGGACCGCGGGACGGGTGACACCGCTGCTGACAGGCGTTGCAGTAGTAGACGTCGCACTGCTCGCACATCACCGTCGCGTCCACCGGGTTGCGGTCGCACAGCTGGCACTTCACCGCCGAAGAAGAAGACGACGACGCGGCGGAGGCGGAGGCGGCGCGGTTTTGCTGGTACCGCGCGACGATGGCCTCAAGGAGCCGGTTCCGAGGGAAACCCCGGAGCCCGCGCTCATCCAGAGAGACGCTCCGGTGACACAGCGGACAGGTGAGGGAGCAGTGTCGGAGGGCGACGGCCGGGGGAAACACACGCACGCCGTTCGGGGACTTGAGCTGGCACGGCGTGTAGGAGCCGTATCCGCTGTCCGTCTCGCTGTACAGACTCATCTTGTCCATGTCCAGGTAGTCATAGTCAGAGCTGCCCGAGGCTCGGCTCTGCACCGGGGTCTCTCCGTCCGGGGTCTGGACGGTGATGTTCCGGGCGCAGGCCAGGCAGACATTGTGGGAGCACGGCAGCAGGATGGGCTCCTTGAAGAGAGAACCGCACACGGGGCATTTTAACTCTTCCTCCATCGCTCCCGTCTGTTTCTGTGGAACCGGCGGAGGAGAAGCAGCTTCAGTGAAAACACTCCAGCACCGACTGACACGGACAGCTCCCAGAGGGGACTCTGCGCATGCGCGGAGAGGGGGGGGGGGCGGGGATTGTGCTTGATTGATGGGTTAATTTAAAAGGCTCTGAAACACACAGATGATTTGAGCAGACACCAAAACGAAATCTTTCATCTTTTGGTCACATTTTTTTGTTTTAGTAATTAAATTAACAGCTAGACTATAATACCTTTTATATATTATTCTATGTGGGTGTTTCTAAACATGCATGTGATGTTTTAACATCATGGTCACACTGAATAAAAGTTAGTGTTAGCTCGACTGAAGCCTGGTTTATTCAGTATTTTGTTTGTTAAGTAAATTATTCAGGATGTATAAAATGTCTGTTAAATCACAACAGAACATTTAACCTAATATCTAGAGCTCAGTGTATCAGGGAAATGGGGGAGGGGGCTGGTTTGTTTACCAAGATTCACTCAATTCTCAATTATTAAATAGAAATGGA
Organism: Labrus bergylta; assembly: GCF_963930695.1. NCBI lineage: Eukaryota > Metazoa > Chordata > Actinopteri > Labriformes > Labridae > Labrus > Labrus bergylta. The sequence goes on along the minus strand of NC_089209.1, from coordinate 5,863,902 downwards.
AGTTTCTAAATAAGCTAAATGTATTCTGAACATTATGAATTACAAAAGAAAATGTAAAAAAAATAAATGCACACAAAAACCATGATGCATGATAAACATGTTTCTATATTTATTTAATTATATATATAGTTTTTGTTTTATTTTATGTGTTTTCTCTGTTGTGTCTTGGGATATAAAGGTAAATATCTCATGTGATCCTGATTTCACTCTTGAAAAGTGTAACTAAGTTAAATGTTATGGTATTATTTTGGTTGATAAAAACTTGTGAGTATGACTGATGGAAAGCATGAAAGCAATACAAATAAATATATATATATATATATATATATATATATATATATATATATATATATATATTTTAAATGCATACAGCTACCACTTTCAAATTGTACAGATAGCCTCCATATAAACCTACATTTTGCTGACAATATTTCAGATACAGAGACGCATAACTCCTGCTAGCTAGCAGCGGCCTACTCGCTGTATCTTATGTTAGCCTGACCAGAATATGCCACCTTAAGCGGGGGAAAAACACTACAAGATAATGGGCTCAATTTTGGGCCAGAGTCCCCGTTTCTGACCAAAGTCAGCAAAGGACAGATTTTCTTGCTAGATTCTCCTGTGGTGTGAGGTTTGTTAATTGTGATTTTATCCTCCCCGATCTGCTCGGAAGACAATTTGTCCTCATGTGTGGAGTCTGTCACAGGATTTTAGAGTGGTTTAAAGGCAATATGTGATTTTTTGATCCAGCAGATGTCGCCCTTGAGCACCAGCATGAAACCAAAACAACTCGCGCTGCATTGTTGTGTTAGCATGCTAATGCTAGCGATCTTTATTATGCTCGTATCTTCACACTGCATGTAAATTTACCTGAAATGAGCGTGATCTAGAAACACAGTTAAGCAGTGAGTACAGTATGTTATTCTTCTTTTCTCTAGTCCCTCAATTAAACAACTTTTATACGTGAGGGGAGGAGTCAGCCGGCCGTCCTGGCGATGTAAACAAAGTGAAGATAGGACTCTGAAAACTCTGAAAACATCACAGACAGTGGGACTCGGGTGTTACACCCATTGTAGACAGTCATGACTCACAGAGTTATTTTCAGAGGAGATACTTGGTTTCTATAATATTTAAGTGTGAAAAATTGCATATAAAGCCTTTAATTTAGAGTAATGTACCACTTTTTAAACTGATTACACATTTTAAACAGACACAATAAGTCATATAAGTGAGATATAATAAAAATAACAGAATAAAACTGATTGAAAGAAGTGGAGCAACAGTAAAAATGTGATTCATGTTGAAATCAAGAAAAGTGCATTGAGCACAATGGCAAAAAGGTCACGCTGTGCTCGAATAAATGTGCTTTGTAACCATAGCAACTTTCTTTGCAACATGACCTGTTGCCGTTTGGTTGTTTACTATTGTGTGGGTAGTCTAACGTTCCTGCTATGATGCAGGGAACACAAAAGACTACGATTGTCGATCCTGATGTCAACACTAATGTGATGATAATGACGATCATTTATTCTGACTGCCTGATGCTCTGCATTTGTTCTGCCTGTCAGTCTGAGACGGATGATTGTGGAAGCCAAACTAACACATTATGTCAAACAAAGACGAGGCAAAGGTAAACACCCAAGACTCAATAAGACATCAGACTTTTAATATCCACACCTTAACACAGGATGGCTCCTCAAAATGAGTAGGAATGTGTCATCAGTGTGATCCTGTTACCTTCATTTTGTGTGACATGAGCCCTCAGTGTTCTCTGAACATTTAATTGACCGGACGGCAGGCGTGACTAAAGCCCCTCAGGGTGCAGCATTAATCCCACCCACTGGGACAGCTTACCATTTATTAGCCCTGTTAGCATCCCTTTACCCAGTTACACATCTCTTCTGTAGTGAAAAGAGCGTGCACATGGTAACTCCATGTACAGAAAAGCAAAAACATTTATTCACACATGTAAGCAAACTTCCACAACATCTTCCTCCGATTTCCATCACTACCTCACTTAACCAAAAACAGGATCTGACGAGCTACAGTTTCCTCTTGTTTTAAGTCATTTGAGGATATTGCACGTATTAAAATTTATAAAGGCAGGGCTGTACATCACTGTGAGACAGCTCCGTGCGATAGCCGGAGATGAAAGCGCCGGTTAAATTATCACTTTGACAGCAAAGCAGACGTCTAAATGGTTTCTCAAAGTGCAGCAATCTTTAAAGATGCTCCTGAAGAGAACCCAAACGCCCCAACAGTGACATCCCCCTTAAAAAAAAAAAAATCCAGTCACAGGAGAGCTGTTATGGGTTATTTTTGGACAGCTTAAATCAGGATTTATTTTCTGGGGGGGGGGGGGGGGTGGATGGTCTAGCGGTTAGGTTGCACTATGTGAATGTACTTTAGTCTTGCAAGCAGACGGTCCAGGTTCAAGTCTGACCTCTGCCTCCTTTCCCCACTTTCTCCCCCTCATGTTCTACTCTATGTTCTATCCAGATTCAGGCATACAACTTCAGAATTTCTGGCAGGTTTGCAGCTCTGGAGACATTTCAGAGTCTCTTCATTGATTATAAATCTGTTTTGATCCCTCGCTCCTGAGGTCCACATGCGGAAGTTTCCCTGTGCAAGATACCAAACACCTCTCAAAGCTGTGCTATAGATGTGTAAGTGCGGGCTTGTTTTTATTGCTAATAGTGTAAACCAGAAATCACCCTTTACCATAAAAAAGCAGAAAATGGAAATCTACTTAAATGAAATAAAAATAGTATATGATCAAAGCTTTATGTTACTTTCAAGAAATATTTAAAAGTTGGATGTAAATAACTCCTTAAAAACATGTTGTGTTTAACAAGAAGACAGGGGGAAGGACCCAAAGTCAGACGGCTGAGGCAGAGCTCTTTACAGTTCATTGATTTATTTAGGTTAAAAATGGAGGTACTTGTGTTTACAGGATGGTGAGACAGTAAGGGGTTAAAGCCTGGAGGCTGTTTGTCATCGCCGGGGATTCAAAAGACACAGGCAGGAATCTAAAGTCCACTGAGGTCAAAGGTCAAACACGCGGGTCAGACAAGCTTGTATATCGATACGTGAAGCAAACTGAATCTGGAAAAATGTATCTGGAAAAAAATCGACTTTTTGTTGAATCAAAATGGTTTCAATCCTTTTTGATTTATATTTTTGAGATAAAATACTCACACACACAAAAAAACGTTGTGTTCCCCTTGCGTTTATCCGTTGCTGATGAAGAATCAAAACTACCGTCTCTTCATCATGCGAGGTATTTACTGTCCTCTCCTCTGGGACTTTTCCTCATGGAATAATCCCGCCTGATGTCTTCTTCTCTGCGGATAAGCCGATAACTTTCTCCCGGGGCTTTTTTTTTCCTCAAGCCCCTCGATCACATCAGCACTTATAATGAGATGAGCTGTGGAGCAGAGAGAACAATCGTGTGTCAAATCGTGAGGGGGGGGGGGGGGGCTCCAAAAATATCTCAATCTGCCATCGTGGCACGCTGGGCTTTCGGGGAATGTTTTGGGATGGAAAGATGTGCAATTGTTTTTGTTATGCTGCAGACCGCTTTGACTGCAGCAACAGATGCAAAACAGACTGATTGAATTAAGAACTTTATACTGTTTTATAACAAAATGTGAAGATGTGAAGGACCTGCTCTTTTAATGACACACTTCTAACTACGTTCAGAATTATTGCCATATTTCAAATGCTGTTTTCCGAGAAGGAAAGCAAAACTGGTGAAAGCCTTAATTACACCAACAATGACAGAATACATGAACTGTGCACTACATGTATCAGTTATAATTTCCTTCAAATTACAACTCAAACATCTGATCAGTGTCCATTAACCATGTATTTCATATTTTTACCGACTGCACTCTTTATGATTTCTGTACTCTAAGCCTCCACAAGAGGGAGACATTTCCCAGCAACAAGGATCAACAAATACACACTTCATTTTGCTGAGCTGCCTGAAGAACTTCAATGATTAAATTGTAAATGGACTTGAGCTCGTGTAGTTCTTTTCTAGTCTTCTGACTACTCAAAGGCGCTTTTACATCGCAGGTCACACCTCAAAATTCACACACTGATGGCAGAGGCTGCTGTGTAAAGAGTCCATCAGAAGTGACTAATCCCAATCATGCACATTTACACTAACCGACGAAGCAGCGGGAGAAACTTGGGGTTAAGTGTCTTGCCCAAGGAGACATCGGACATGTGGCTGCAGGAGCTGGGGATTGAACGCCCGACCTTCCGACGAGAGACCGACTCTACCAACTGAGCCACAGCCGTTCAAAAAGACTGAAAACAGGACGACCGGAAATCTCCAGACTAAAAAACTTAAACAACAAACTAAAATAACCAAACCCAGTGAGATAAAACATGCTGAGTGTCAGTGTGTTGTGTTTGTGGGAGAAAAAGGAAAAAAATCTAAGAGGAAGCTCTCCTCAGTGTGTGTGAGCCCCTACCTGCTCCTCTACCTGCTCCTCTACCTGCTCCTCTACCTGCTCCTCTAAATCCCCCTCCTCCTCAGTTGCACTCAGGTAGAGGGAGGGCGGAGAACCAGGGAGAGAGACAACAGGGTCACAAGAAACCCCACAGAGAAATAAAGAAAAAAAAAATGTAAACACAAAAAAATACAAAAGTTGCTCTTATGCATAACAATCTTTATTACATTTCTCGTGTTCTTCTTAAACACAACATGAACATAAACAAGTGCTTTAGCTTTTCAGTCGTCCCTTTCGACCAGTCCGAGTGTCTTCAAAAACTAGTTAGTGTCTGATTATGGTTCAGTGGCATCGAGTAAGAGTTTGAATCAAACACGCTAATAATGTACTGCTTCTAACTTAACAAAAATCATAATGATTAGTTCTATGGTAAGTCAAAACATTCAGATCAGATTTTTGCCAATATCTGATACTCGATTTTTGAAAGAAATGTCAAAGAAAATAGGATCGCCTGCAATGAAAACTGTCAGAAAAGTAACCGTTTGTCTGAAATGTGTTACTAAAGATTCAATTATTTGTTGCACATTTTGAGCAAACAGTGCACTTCTTACCTCTCATTACGTCCTGACATGAAAACAGGAACATGTTCACGGCTCAAAGCCAAATATTGGAAACAGTCACAGGGATATTTGAAAGCCTGTTTTCCTCGGGCAGTAAGCGTTTAAGTGGTGTTAAGTCGATTTCAGGTGTAGAGCAGCTTTCTAAATCTACCTACCTTCAGCTTTGTTTGTTGCATCCTGTCATGTCATGTTTTGTCCTTCAACCTTCAGCCACTGTTGAGCAGTTATCTCTAAAGTTAGGGTTGAAATGTCCAAAGTGTAAAAGCACATGTGTGGGTTTTTTTGTCCACCATCCTGTAAAGCAGTCTCAGAATAACTCCTCATCAGACTCAGACCAGAGACGTGGTGCTCTCTGGGTTGATCCTGACCGGCCTCGTGCTCTTCCTCAGGTCCTGCAGCTGTTTGGCCGGCTTGCCCACGCCCTCCTCGAACCTCCGCTCCACCACGGGCAGCACGGTGTCGTGGAGGAAGGTGGCGTTCTGCACGATGAACGCCTTCTTCTCTGGTTCCTGCTCGCAGCGCAGGCTGTAGTCCACGTGCTGCACGGCCACCAGGATGATCTCCCTCAGGCTCTCCAGGAACACCATGTGCAGCTCGGGGAAGTAGAGCTTCAGGCCCTCCTCCAGGAAGCTCATCATCTGCTTGGTGAAGGCCACGATGGTGTAGCTCAGGTTCACCCAGCAGTCCTCGCCCATGTACTGCTCGAAGCTGCCCATGCCGCAGGTGCGCATCTCATCCTGCAGAGAGAACCATAGAATACGTTCATATTCATATACACAAGATAACAGTGATCAAATCAGACCTGAGGCTCCTTTCTTGCATTTTTTGCACATTTGCACACCTACACTTTGCTCTTTAATAACTTGAATTTCCATTCTGGTATGGGCTCTTGATTGATTTTATTGCGCTGTTTTTATATGGTTTTATATTTTGCTGTGTTGTCTGATTTTCCAATTCGTTTTGGTCCATGTTTTATGGTGATGTTGTCTTTTGTGTTTCTTGTTTTCTGTTTGCTCCTGTTGCAACACAAATGTCCCCTCGTGGGACAATAAAAAAATCTGAATCTGAATCCGAATGTCATTCCCCACTCTCTTATTCTATTTCCTACAGTATCCCCTGTCCTTTCAACATAAAGGCTGCATTAAACCTGTAGATTTTTTATACATATATATATATATATATATATCTCTTTTGAGCTTTTGATACTATATGATAAATAAAATAACAAATAAATACAAAATGACAGAGAAGTCATCCATTTCAAGCAGAAAAGTATCGAAGTATCCCCAGTTTAGACAATGTTACTCTAAGATTAAGATTAAGATTAACTTTATTGTCCCAGTGGGAAATTTGTCTTGGACTTCAGAGTTCTGTTGCAGTAGCAAAATAACAAAATACATTCATTCGCCGGTAAAACATGTCATTTAAATAATCATTAAATTCCATACAAGTGAATTACTAAAACCATAAATATATAATAGTTAAGAAAAGTGATAAACAGTGCAGGTACACCTACACTATACTCTGAATACAAATAGAGAACTCTACCTTCTAGCCTTTAAATTATCCAGCTCTAAACTTTATCGTAAAACAATTAGGAAATCAAAGTCTGTAAACGTGGTTTTTACTGTCATCACATATAACCAGGAGACAAAACTAGAGCACGAGACAAACGTTTAAAAAACAATCTGTAACCATGGAGATTTACATGATGTTAAAGGTTACTTTCTCTTTAAATGTAAGGTTAGAAATGTTTAGATTTCACTGTTCAAAGTTTAACATGTCAAACCTCTGAGACCTGTTTTGTGTTTGTTGCTACATTTCTAATTCATTTAATTCCTGTAATGCTTCAATACGTCATTGTTTTTATTTTCACTTAGATGAGGCCAAACTGCTACATGAATTTTGCTTATTTGTTTAATTTACCTTCTTTTTGTACACTGGGGAAATAATGACAAAAAAAAAAAAAACGTGCAAGCAAATTCCACCTTAAGTTTAGCCAGAGCCTCGGGGGTCATGAGGTTCATCCTCCTCCACATCTCCTCCGAGTTGCGGTGCTTCGTGGCCTCCATGATGATGTCTTTGTAGCTGAGCAGAGCCGCCTTGATGTCTTTGACCAGCAGCGACTGCAGGGTGAAGGTCAGGTCCAGGCCGATCTCCGTCAGCTGCTGACAGTGCTCCTTCGCTACTTTGACGCACTCTGCTGCAGTGGACAGACTCTCCTTACTGTCAAACACCTGCAGAGAGGAGGGGAAACAGGATGTAAGTTACACTGTTCACCCTATGAGAACCTCCAGTGCCTGTGAGTGATGTGCCAACCATTATCCTGAATCTAACCAGCTGATGAGCTTGTCAGGTAGTCAGCGAGTTTAAAGAAATATGTCCCAAAACAATGATTGTTTGAGGTTAAATCATCTCACTACTCTTTCCTGTTTTTAAACTAAGTTTCAAAGTCTAAAGCCAATCAGCTGCTCCTGGATGTGCCAAACACAAGACTGTAAACCAGGGGCCACTGAGCCTTTGTGGTAGCTGCTCCGGACCTGTGGAACGGCTTACCATTTCAAATAAGATCCGCCTAAGACCCCTCTCTACTCTGTGGCCTCCCTTTCGGGATGAGAACGTTTAATCCCTGTGGTGTCTTTAAACTGTCTGTGCCTCGTGTCCGCACTGAGCTCGGGGAAAGAGCGTTTAGTTTTGCTGCTCCCACCACATGGAACTTTCTCCAAAATGACTTGAAAATACGGGATCTCATTTCGCTCGAAGCCTTTGGCTCGATCTTAAAAGATAAAAAAACACGAGACAATTGGACAGTGCCTGTGTTTCTGATTTGTAATCCGTGATCAAGATTCTGCACTTGATCTGTAAATCAATTTGCACGTTGTAAATCGTTGTTCTCTCTTAACTTATTGTTTGTAAACTGTCTCTTTATCATGTAATGCTTTTTATGACATGTGCTGCTGCCCTCATGGCCAGGTCACCCTTGTGAAAGAGATCCTGATCTCAATGGGTTATTTACCTGGTTGAATAAAGGTTAAATAAAAAATAAAAAATAAAAATCCAGACAGATTTGACTTTTATTTTAAGAAGTGTGATTAATTCTTTGTTTTCATGTTTTAACTCTCACCTCTCTGCTCACCTCAGTTGTTCTTAAATGTGCTTTATAAATAAAGTTGACCTAACTAGACTTGACTCAGCGTTTGGAAAGCTGATGAGGTCATAAATCATTTGTATTAATGCACTTTTACATCTTCAAATCTGTTAAAATCAACAGTCAACGTTTGTGATCGCAGCTCTTAACGTCAGAGGACATGTGCTCATGCGTGCACTTTTATTCTTCTTCCAGTGAGCGCCTGTAAAAGCCAGTCAAATGTATGGAAATCAATCTGTTTCTCTCTTCCTTTTAAAGCAGCTGCAGTGACATTGTGCATGATCACAGAGGTATTAAACGTAGAGCGAGCGAGCTCCTCAACTGAGCTTTAAGCACAACTCCAGATTCTTAAGAAAATGGGACGTCTACTAATCTAATCTTCAAAGCTCCCACATGTAACAGGCGGTTCACTGTCAGTCTGACATTCTGCTTTTTTTTTTTTTTTAAATCCTCTTCCTACCTGTTTGCTGAAGGCGTCCACAAACATCCTCATGGCCGTTCTGGACCAGACCACGAAGGCCGAGTAGCAGCCCGTGTTCCCCGCAAAGTCCATCTCGAACTCCTTGGCGGTCTCCAGCAGGCTGGTGAAGAAGATGTTGCAGAGCTTGTGGATGTAGAGCAGCGTGGCTCCCTCGATGCGGAGCTGCCGTATGGCCGTTTGGACAGCGGCGGCGCGATTCTTCAGGAACAACTCGCAGGCTTTTGTAGACTGGCCTGCAACACAAACACACACACAGATTTAATCATATAGCATATAAATGTGGAGTTGAGTGCGATAGATGACATTAAAAACAAAGTAGGACCTAGTCTGATGAGCTGGGACACGGCCCTCCTGGTGGCTTTCGGTCCACCCCGAAGCGACCGATCTGGAGACAACTCAAACACCAGAACCTCCGTCAGCTGCCGCACGCGCTCGTCCACCTTCACCCTCAGCTCCTTGACCCTCGGGGTGACCGGCTGGTCTTTGAGGTACTCGTTGAGCTTGTCCAGGAGGTCGACGGCGCCCTCAAAGTCCCTCTGAGCGATGCACACGTCCAGGTCCTCCGGCAGCTCCTGGATCCACTCGAGGCCGAGGTCCACGCTCTCCTCCGCGTCCGCCGGCCGGTCGTCTTCCACGTCGAACGGGTTGGTGGACACCTCGGCTCGGACGGGAGAAGCAGGCACCTCCTCCTCTTTCTTGTGTTTGTCTTTCGAGACTTTGTTCTTCTTGGTCTCGTCCAGGATCTCCAGCCACTCCTTCTTGATCTTGCTGTTCTCCGCCTGGAAGATGCGGCTGTCTGGGAACATGAGGATCTTGAACATGTCCTTCATCGGAGGGTTGTCCTTCACGTTGACCACGGCGAAGCTCTCCAGGTCATACAGGGCGTTGTACTTGTACTTCACCGCTCCTCTGCGGTTGGGCAACCAGGTGGAGATCAACAGGCAGTCGTTCATCAGGAACGCGTGCACCTTCTGGATCTGGGACATGTTGTCGACATCGAACTCCACAAGGTCACCGTTGTAGACCAGGTGCCTCCCTGGGGTGTCCATGATGTTTTTACCCCCTTCCACTTTCTCCAGCAGAGAGGTGAGCGTCCTCTGCTTCACCTCTTCGGTTTCTTTGGGGAACGCAGCCTGCATCTCCTTGGAGGTCTCGTCCTTGTCTGTGGAGAGCAAGGCCTGAGTGATGCTCTCCATGATGCTCTTCTGCTCCGTCAGGATGTGACTCAGCTGGTACATCTCGCTCTCCAGGTAGGAAATCTCTTTGGCCGTTTCTATAAACTGCCTGTAGTTCTTATAGACGTTTTTCTTCAGGTTTTGAGCCGTTTCGTCGGCCAGGTTTTGGATTTTCTGCCGGTGCTCCTGCAGGTCTCTGTCGCCGTCGGACTGCTGGGACAGCTGCTTCACGTAGTTCTGCGGGTCGAAATTGGGCGATTCGAGCAGCTTCCGCAGCCGGTTCCCCGTTTCCGACATCTTGTGTGTTGTTAAAGTTCACTAATTAACAATAAATTGGCTGCGAATGAAGACAAGAAGAGGAGTTCATGGAGCCACCTCAGTTCACATCCGCTAACAACCCAAAACAGGAAGTGGTAAACTGGTTGACTCCCTGGAACGTCACGGGACCATGACAAGTAGATGGCCAACAAAAACATATCCAAGAAATCATTTAAAGTCGAATTTAATGGGAATAAAAAGTATATGGTTACATAGTAAAAAATAAACATTAATGAAAGACATATATTTGTGTAATTTTGCATTGTTTAAATCCGTAAATTACACAGAAAAAAACCCCGAGTAGATTATGTGATGGCCATCTAAATTAACACGAATACGACTACAAATCCCAGGAATCCCTCGCAGCTATTTCAAAGCACCGGAAGTATGGTCAAGTGTTTGAGAGCACCTGAAATTAAAATTGCAGCAAAACAAAAAAACATATTATACATTTGAAATTTACGGCGATTCACGGCCAATAATCGACCCTCTTTTATTTAAATGTGTATGTCTTAAAATGTTGTTGCTTATCTAACACAAATAACACAAACTTTGCACTACTCGCCTCTGCACTATTATCTTATTTAGCCTTGTACATATTAGTCTTGGCTTATAAAAGTCAAAGTCAACTTTATTGTCAATTTCAAAATATGCCAGACATACAGTGGAATCGAAATTGCGTTTGTCTCCGTCCCGCGGTGCAATACAACCAAAATAAGTTAAAATAAGATCAAATAGATCAAATAAAATAAGGTAAAATAGATCAAATAAAATATGGTAAAATGAGATAAAATAAATAAAACAAAATAAGGTAAAATAAGATAAATAATATTTACAGTAATACATTCTAAATAGTGCAAAAGGTACAAAACAAAATGGTAAATAAAATAAAATTTAAAGAAAAAGTAAACTTTTTTGTGTTTATTGTTGATATTTAATGTTATACCTTTGTACAAAGAGAGCACAGTTTACCAAAGTAAAATTCCTTGTGTGTTTAAGCATACCTGGCCAATAAAGCTGATTCTGATTGTTATTTTTTAATTACAGAAGTTTTATTTTGAAAACCTCACCGGATGTTGTTAATTTCTAGCATGTCCGGGTTGACACGACAGCCGTTAGCTCTAGCTTTGGTCCAACAGCTAGGAACCGACATGAAGATTTTAATGTTTTCTCTGAAACTATGACACGAATCTGTGTTTTTTTAAATAATTGTGTTATTGAAAGTCTGTTCTGTGTCGCCTGTGAGTCTGACACTTGTAGTTTAAAAGCCCTGGATCAGTTAAAGCGGAGCTACATATCCAGCTAGCTCATCTTATTATTTTTACTTTCTCTTTTGGTGATGGACGGAGATTTGCTGCTCGCCATCCAGCTTCAGGAGCAGTTTAACAATGAATACGAGACGTCGTTGTTTTCACCAAACAGCTTCGAGGACTCGGGGGGGCAGAGCAGCAAGAAACGAAAGGTGGAGGTATCTGTAGGTGGAGGAGGCGGCAGCAGCAGCAGCAGCGGTGTTGTCCCCTACTGGAAGCCGACTGCTCGACCCGAGAGGCCGCTGTCCATCGTGGATGAGACCTGGGAGACGCTGGACCCCAGCCCCGATGTTAGAGCCATGTTCCTGGAGTTTAATGACACGTTCTTCTGGGGGAAACTCTGCGGGGTGGAGGTGAAGTGGAGCCCCAGAATGACACTGTAAGTCACTGATTATAAAAGCTCAGTATGTTGACAAACACTGAATCAACACTGTTGAATTAAAAAAAATGGTCTTGAGATTTTTTTTTATTTATTTTAGTTTAGTTTAGTTTATTTATTTTTTAGTTTAATTTAGTTTATTTTTTTTAGTTAATTTTTTTGTTTGTTTAGTTTATTTTATTTTATTTTAGTTTAGTTTTTTTAGTTTAGTTTAGTTTTTTTTTAGTTTAGTTTAGTTTAGTTTAGTTTTTTTTTAGTTTAGTTTAGTTTATTTATTTTTTAGTTTAATTTAGTTTATTTTTTTTAGTTTATTTTTTTGTTTGTTTAGTTTATTTTATTTTAGTTTAGTTTAGTTTTTTTAGTTTAGTTTAGGTTTTTTTTAGTTTAGTTTAGTTTAGTTTAGTTTTTTTTTAGTTTAGTTTAGTTTTTTTTGTTTTGTTTAGTTTAGTTTTTTTTATTTTAGTTTAGTTTAGTTTTTTTAGTTTTTTAGTTTATTTATTTTTAGTTTAGTTTTATTTTATTTTAGTTTTTTTTTTATTATTATTTTGTTTATTTATTTATTTTTAGTTTAGTTTTATTTTTAGTTTAGTTTAGTTTATTTGCACATTTTTTGAAAGAAGAATCAAACAGAAAATTAAAAAGAAAATTAAAAATAAAACACATGTGCAGGTGAGGTAGAAACCCTTGAGGGCTTATCTCAAAACCTCACATTAGTATTAGTAGTAAATATTTATTTTGGTCCATGACCACAAAGGATAGAACATACAAGTACAATGATAAAAAAATAAAAATGGCAGAAAAGGTGTAGGATGAAGCTGAGGCTTATTATGCCTACCCTTTGAACATTTCATTTATACAGTATATCAAAACAAGAATAGCTGTAAAAAACCAAAAACAAACAAAGTAACCTGATTTCACAAAACAGAAAACAGTTGTCAGTTAACCAAATCAAAACAATAAAAGGAAAAAGATAAATAAATGAAAAGCTTTCATAAATTATTAATTACAGTCAGACTATAGTTATAAACATTATCATAATGATGTTTTATATTTTTCTATTACCCTGAACATTAAGAGATTAAACAAAGTTAAAATAAAATACAGTAAAAATAACAAAGTAAGAATATTTACTATCACAAATAAAATGACATACAAACATTGAAAACATAAAAATAGAGAAAAACCGGGCATACAGTATGTAGACACTATAACAAAATCAGGACAATTCACTATTCACTACAAATCTTTCTGACATCAACGTATTTCTGAGTCTTAACTTGTATCTAGAAAAAGACAAAAAAGTCATCAAGTAAATAAATATACGTGTTCCATAATTTGACTCCACGGTATCTTATTGAGTCCTCGAGATGTACGACACATTGGTAGGTAGAGGTTATTGGTTTGTCTAGTTGAGTAATAGTTCACTTGAGAATTAAAACTTAGGTTTAGTTTGTTCATTGGAGGTTTGGCATTACGCACGGTGAGCATGTGTGTACATAACCTCTCCAATGAGGGTTATAGCAGATGTGTGCCTCCTGTCTTTAGTGACCCATGTTCCTCTTGTTTGTTGTCCTGCAGGTGTGCTGGTGTGTGTTCTTACGAGGGCCGAGGTGGGCTGTGTTCGATCAGACTGAGTGAGCCTCTGCTGAAGCTCAGACCGAGAAAAGATCTTGTGCAGGTAAGCCAGTCTCACTTTATATTTCTCTTATAGTAAAACACTTAAAATCTTGTCATTTGCATGCAGTAAAGAAAGTAGATTGCACTTATAGGGGGAAAGTAATTAGGACCAAAATTCCTCTTGTGCATAACAACAACTCTTCCTATGAATTTCAGTCCATAGACATTTTGCCATCTGCCCTAAAGCTCAAGCTGCAATTGTGTGTCTTGTATGATGTTGTAGTGGGAAACCGCTCATTTATCTTGTTTCCGCAGACTCTCCTTCATGAAATGATCCACGCGTTGCTGTTTGTGACCCAGAACAACAGAGACAGAGACGGTCATGGGCCTGAGTTCTGCAAACACATGAACCGGATCAACGACGCCACAGGGACAAAGATTTCTGTGGGTGTATTTGTTATTACACTTTTTTGTCTTCTGTTGTTTCAGCATATAAAACATATTCTGAAACGCGTCTCTTTCCTCCTCAGGTCTACCACAGCTTCCACGATGAGGTCGATGTGTATCGGCAGCACTGGTGGAAATGCGACGGGCCCTGTCAGAACCGCAAACCCTACTTCGGCTTCGTAAAGAGGGCCATGAACCGGGCTCCCTCCTCCCAGGACCCCTGGTGGGAGGACCACAGGAGGACGTGTGGAGGGACTTACATCAAGGTTAAGGAGCCCGAAGGATACGGCAAAAAAGGAAAGAAGGATGGCAAAAAGGACGGCAAGTCTTTGGAGAAGAAGGGCCCAGGAAATGGAAAGCCTTCAAGTACGACTGCAGGTGATCATTTGTTTTTTCTTTTATGTAAAGCTGTTATAAACCACAAAAAGTTGGGTTCACTTGTAAAATTGATCTTTTGCAAAACTCTTATTTGCTTTCTTTTTGGATGTTAAATTAAAAAAAATAGGCACTACTCAACTTCCAGAATGCTTAGCTTTGCACTAAAATGGGCAAACTGCACGCCTTGCTTTACTATATAAAAATGTAACACCTTTCTCCTTCTACCCGTACATAGCTAACTTATGACACTTGCAGAAAACTCCTGAAAAAGGATATTTCCACGAGCAGCGTCGAACTGCACGTAGCATTTATTCAAAGGCAAATTTTTTCATTAGCCATATAGCGGAGTCATATAGCGGACTCTGTTGCTTCGTCCCTTACTTCCGCATTGTTGTTTTTTTTTTACATCACGTCTTACCTCAAGAGACCCCCCCGCACACCCCCCACCTGACAGGTATAGTCTCCCACTGTGAGGTTCATATGAACAGCCAGGTCAGGAGAATATCCGGAGCAGTCGTTTTGAAATGATCTAGACATTTTCAGGAGTGTATATGTGAAAACGGCTAAGCTGAAAAGTGTAAACAGAACATTGTGGTTTTATCCTGTGATGAATTTTGGCAAGGCATGGTAGATTCCTCTAAACCACCACAGGTCAGTTCTACACTTGGGTATAAATCAGTTTATCAGGCTATCAGAAAATAAGTGAATAGTTTCAGATTTCTGAAATGTGAAACAACTAAGAGGATATTGTGTTTCATTTTTTGAGAATCCTTTCACCACGTATTGAGTACAGTAATTATCTCAGTCGAACATCTTAAAGTATGAAGTATGCCCGCCTGCCTTCCTGCCTCTGAATGTGTTCCTTTCTCCCTCTCAGGTTCTGGATTACAGGACATCAGAAACATTATCCCATTCAGCGGGAAAGGTTTCCTACTGGGAGGGCAGTCACAGACCTCCACGTCTTCAAAACCACCAGTGCCCGTCTTCTCTCCAAAGAAACTCCTCACGCCTTCACCTCCAGCTAAAATCTCCCCAGGACTCTCCAACACCTTTACCTCCGTCAGACCGGGTGCCTCCACATGGCAGAAGCCCCCTGTGAAGAGGTCTGTCAGTAACACGCGGGCTTTTGTCAACATTAATGGCTCTCCAGTGAGAATCTCCAGAGCTCAAGGCGGCGGCAGCAGCAGCCAAGAAGCAAATCAAATCAAACAAAAATCAATTGAAGACCTCTTTAACCGCACAAACTTCAGGAAGTCACTAAGTCAAACCTCTAACTCAAACACAGAAACTAAAAAAGATTCACCGAACAATTCAACGGGTGCTACCTCTGCTTCTTCCTTCTTTTCTAAACAACAAAGTAACAACTCAGCTTCCTCTCCAAAAACATCCAAACCTAGTCCCAGTAAACCCGGCAGTTCTACGTTTTCCTCATCAGGAACTAAAGGCAGCCCTGTGAAACCGACACAGTCCAAGTACTTCAATCATTCTAACAGTGAGAGCGCATCAGGGTCTGTCTCGAGGAAGAGGCCGTGGGACGAGCGCAGCAGCTCAGCCAGCATCTTCGACTTCTTCCAGAAGACGTTAGGCAGCGACTCAGCGGCGTCGAGGGAGTCGGTGAAGACAAATTCCCCCGCAATGCAGCAAAGAACTGCCACTGCTCCCACCTCCTCCTCCTCCTCCTCCTCCTCCTCTTCTGCTGCTTCTTCTTCATCATCCTCCTCCTCCCCTGCATTGATGGTCAGCTGTCCTGTGTGCCAAGCAAAGGTGCAGGAGTCAAAGATCAACGCACATCTTGATTCCTGCCTCTCCTAAACAAGGAGACGGGTTAGTGCAGGAAAGAGGACATTCCAATAAGACCGACTTCCAAAATGCCTAAAAAGAGACTTAAGAAATCTTGCTGTGTTGGGTTTTTCTGATTTTTATCTGAAGATGATCTAATACTCCCTTTACGGTTTGACATCTTGAAAATTGAGTGAAGAAGCTGATCTTTTAAGCTGCTTTCACACATGCATTTCTAAAAAAAATTGCAAATTTTAAGACAGCCCACCCCTGAAATTTTCCAAAGTTTTTAGCCACATGTCCCCCTCAGACGGGAGGAAGGCTTCTCAGGAGGCAGGAAATGACGCAAAACTGATGCTGAAGTCCCAATGTTGACTTGATATCCAGTCATAATGACATTTATTGACTTGTTATCAATGCTACATGTTATTAGATGGATTCATGGTGTGAACGGGTTGAGAGGAAAATAACAAACTGGGGAGCAGAAAAGAGTACGAAGCTGCTTTATTCTGGTACGACGATCACACCAGTCACTCACTGGTTGCGTTATATAAATTATTAACACCTCACCCGCTTGCTAGCTGTGAATTTTCCTAAATATTACCTGCTGCGTTCACACATCAGCTCACTCTGACTTCATGTGGAAAATGTCCCGGGGAGCCGGCAGGGAAAAGTCCAGGTAAAATCAGGGTGAAAAATTAGTCCGTTTGTGTGCACACATGCAGCTCAGTTTTAAAAAATTTTACATTTTCAGGAATGTTTGTGTATGTGTGAATACAGCATTAGAGAGTTGGACTACAGGTTTGAGTTATTGTTTTGCTGCAAGAGTGAGAATTATTTTCCTCAGGAGTGCCTGACACATTATTCTCAGACGACAGCAGAGTTTAACAGACGATGTATATTCATAGACTTTTACTTTCATACAGAT
This sequence comes from Labrus bergylta, assembly GCF_963930695.1. Taxonomy (NCBI): domain Eukaryota; kingdom Metazoa; phylum Chordata; class Actinopteri; order Labriformes; family Labridae; genus Labrus; species Labrus bergylta. The sequence goes on along the minus strand of NC_089209.1, from coordinate 5,846,859 downwards.
TCAATTCATCAGCTAAAACAAACACAGTTCCATTTTATTCTGTCAGAAATTGAATCATCTGAAGTTTAGTTTCACACTCGCTGAAAGTCTTACTAGCAGTGTTTCAGGTTAGCAGTTAATGAGAGTTGAATGGTGTGATGTCAAAGCAGACTAAATAATGATTCTTGAACCCAGAAGCTGCTGTGTTAGCAGTCAGCTTATTTTTGGTTCCTGCAGTGTGTGATGCCTCCTCCACCTCTAATCTGCATCCGCTGCCCTTCAGACAGCAGGAGACGCTGACTGACCTCTGCTGATCTGCAGGAGTCGGGTTACACTTTAGCAGGCTGTTTATTTTCTGCACGTCTTCCCGTTTATACTGCACCCGTCTGCAGTGTGAGGCAGGACTGAAGTATCTGATTTTGCCTTTTCTGAAGCAATCATGTTCTGATGTTGAGCTTCTTCTATCAGATATGGTCAAGAACAATTAAGGAAGCTTTTTTACTTTGAAGGGACTGTGATTACAAAATGTCATATGTGCTGCTACAACATGACAGTTTTATTTCTGTATGTTCAACTTTTATATGTCGAGTTTGTTTTAAAGGACATTTCTAAATATGTTTAACTTTTTATTGTTGAATAAAAGTTTTGACCGATTTTATTTTGACGGAGCATCTTTCTTGCTAGTATCTATCGAGAAAAATTGAAGAAGTCTTTAAATAATTACCACAACAGTTAAAGCTCCTCTGGGGAACTATGGTGTCATGTTGATTTTGGCGCCCCCTGTGGACAAAGTGAGACGATTCATCTCTTTGCGGATGTTGTCATATACATTTTTATTATTTTCATCCAGTTGTTGAGATGGTCCAGCACTTACAAACGTGAAAGCAAGTACATGAAATATGACAGTGCTGCTAAAGGATTGTCAAAATATCTCCAAATATGTTCTCGATGGACCTTAGATCTCTAAAACCAAATTTTATAACAATCTTTCCAATCGAATAAATATCATATCAGAATGAATGTAGGAGCCATAACCTTTATTATTCACCTGTTTATTATTATTCAGTTTTATTAAAATTCGCAGAGGCCCTGCTTGGCAACAGTCACAGCAGGCAAATGCTCGGGGGGCCCCAAGGGATCATTGGTGATTCTACAGTCTGTTGGGGCCCTAGGCAAAAATCAATCGGGCGCCCCTAACAACCAGCGTTCATCACCATTATGTCTGCCAGCTTTTACTTCCTCCTCTTCCTCATTTTTTCCTGTGTCTTTTTTTCCTCTCCTGTAGACGTATAATTCTTCTTTTCTTTGTTGCCCTTCATCGACAAACTTTGGTTTTCACAGCGATCATGCTGCAACACTTAGCAGGGCATTGAGAGTGAGTGCTGGCAGATTGTGCCCACTTAGGGAGGTTCTCTACTGTCATTGCAAAAATTTGCACATTTTGGGTTACATTTTTGAGCCCTCATGGGTCCCCTACTGGTCCGGGGCCCCAAGCAGTCGCCTGCCTTGCCTGAAGACAAGCAGCGCCTCTGCAAAGGATGACACAAACACATCAGTGGCTTAAAATGTGAAAAGTTTGCAATGACAGTAGGGAAGCTCCCTAATGGGGCCCCATGACAAAAGAAAGAGGAAAGGGAGTGTTAAGCTGTGTGGTGTGACTCGGACACAGATGATAGGGCTTGTATATTTTCTGTTTTACTCTATAGTCACCGTCATGTTTCTCTTTTTAATCAGTATTATTTTATCTATCTTTTTTAATTAACAGTTTAAACACGTCTGGACTTCAGCAAGTTTTTGACATGTCACAGTAAGGAGCCCACTTTGTCTCTTAGTGGCCTTCTTCAGACACATTTTTAGCTATATTGCTCCACAAAGTAGATCACCATCAGCAGGAGCTGTTGGTTTTGCAGATTCAGTTTGTGTTTGTGATTTGGATATGAGGACGTTTGTTAAAATATGAGATCAATGTTGCCTCAAGCAGCTTTATCCATCTGGTCTCATCAAGTAGAGTCATGAAAGTTCTTCACCCGTCATGAATAGAGCTGTAATGGTGATATGGGAGCGGAAAAGGCAGACACAAAGTGGGTGTTTCAGAGCTGGTGGTTGAGCTTAAAGAGGGGGAGGGCAGAGGTCAGGCAGGGTGAGGCCAGCTGCTGGTCAGGACCACACCCCTCCTGACTCTGCAGCGCAGACCAGAGGGAACAACAAAACACCCATCCCACTTCAATTCACCACAGTCTGCTGCTGCTGCTGCTGCTGCACATGTTCCATACCATCTGGCTGCTCGTGCATCTGCCTTTGAAGTGAATAGTACATCTGGGGAGAAAAGCTCAGGTTTTACCTGATGTTTGAGGCACCAAAATGAAAAGATGAAATACTTTTTCACAATCTGGAGTGTTTCAATAAATAACAAAGTCGTATGTAAGACGTCTGGGCTGGGATTTAACAGTTTACAACATCAAAAATATCAAATATTATTCTTTAAGGGACACAATGTTTCACAAAACTTCATAAAAAATCTGGTAAGATTGCATCATAAAGGGCCAGAGAGCAAAACATTTTGTTCAGTTTCTTGCTTCTGTCACATGTTTTGTACCGACAACATGTATTTTAGATGAAAATTAAATCTATAATCCGTGGCTAACTGAAAATGACTTTAGTGTAACTTTATTGTGAGAGCAGAACCAGACTCATGATGAACAGCCGTCTGCCGAAACTGAGTTGGGCTTGAAAGATGGGATAGAGGGAGATGCAGGAAGAAAGACATTTTAAGTAAAACATTAAGTTGGACTTCGTTGTACCTTGGACTTTTGGAAGCCTTTTTGTCCAAATAAAAAAATATATTATTTGCAAATGGGTTCAATACTTTCAAACTGTGACAAAATCATTCTCTTGTGACTCTGCTAAAAACTCCTACAATCCTGAAATGTACAGGGGTCACAGGAAGGAAAAAATGTTGCCCACTGGCTTAAATCTTCAACTGAAATATACATGAAGCCGTCAAATAAAATGTGTTGTGGTGGTGAGAGTAGAATATTTCACTCTGAAATGTTGCAGATTAGAAGTGAAATAAAAGTACCTCAGAGTTTAACTAAGGTAAAAAAAATATATTTGAGGTAATGTACTCATTCTGTTACTTTCCACCACTTGTTATTGCACTCAGGAGTGAAAAATGTATAGGGCAAGAAAATGTGACCAAATAGTCACAACGATTCCCACGGAAATAACTCTGTTTCCTGCAGAAATAAGGAAGGAAGGCTGGAGGAAGATGCTATTTTCCCGTCCTTTGGCGACTGAGCAAACAAATGCTCGAAACATATCTGTCGCTGTTGAACCCTTGTGCACCACTTCCATAACTTAACTACATAGCTTCCACTTATTTTTATTTTTTTTGATGATTTGACACTATGAAGCATACAGCTGTTGTCACCACAATGACCATAACGTCATGCTCGACCCCTCAGAGGAGGAAATACTCGTGTCACTGACAGCAGCTGTTCTAAGCGGCCACGCCTCTTCCCTGACCTGCTGCACACTAACACTATAGAATAACACTAAAGGGAGCTGACCTCCTCCAAACACACACACACACACACATACACTCCCTCCCGCCTTCTTTTCACTCCTTTTGTCTCTCTCTGACAGTGATGCATCCCAGACGAGCTTCAAGTTCAATGTTATGTTTAGCTGGATGAGCTGCAATAGGGCTGACATTTTTTTGGGGGCGGTTCTTTCCTATAGAACAAATCTCTGTAAGAACACATTTAAAAACAAAAGGTCAATATATTACGTTTCTGTGTACTTCATTTCTGTTCTTCTGAAATTGTAAAATAACAAAAAAGAAATTGGCCATACATGGTGTGATTAACGTACCACACACAACAGGGTCAGCAGACTACAGTCTAATCAGTACCTTATTCATTTTGTTAAACTGTACATGTGCCTCGATTTTAATCTTTTAATACAAAATAAATGCTTGCTTTTCCTCTTTCTCACAATCATAGTCGTCTCAAACTGTAGTTGTTGTTTCTTCCCAGACATGTTCATAAGACTTCTTTGGTCTCATCCATGATTTAGAGTTGGCTGGAAAAAACAAAAATGACTTATTTATTATGGTAAATACTGAGACTGATAGTTCATGCATGGTGGTAAATATCTTGAACGGTGAAGCACAAACACATATTTTACCTTTGAAGCTGCAACTTTTGTAGACATGTAAATCCTTCACTAACAGTAATGATACATTTTATTTAAAGGCGCCTTTCAAAACACTCAAGGTCACGTTACAAAGCAGAGATACAAACAACAAAGGAACAATACAGAGATCAAATTAACATTAAAACGGAAAATTTCCAATGTATGAAATCATTGTGTGTAGAGGATTTATGAGACAAGGTGGATAATGATCAAGCAGAATATGCCAGTTTAAAAAGATGTGTTTTGAGATGAGATTTGAAAATGGAGAGAGAGTAAATGTTACTGATGTTTGGTGGGAGGGAGTTCCAGGGTGAAGGCTCTGGACACCATGGTGGACAGGCGTGAGGGCGGTGGAGTGAGATGAATGGAAGAAGAAGACCTGAGAGTGCGCGTGCAGGAGTTCAGAGAGAAACAGAGAAGTGAGGTTATGGACGGCCTTAAAGGTGAGGAGCAGAATCTTGAAGTCAAAGCGGTGTTTAAGTGGGAGCCAATGAAGCTGCTGAAGGACAGGAGTGATGTGATTAATGGAGGGGGTTCTGAATCTTTAATATTTTTAAATACATCCCCAATGCCAATGTTGTCAGTGTATTCATTTTGAGGTTTTAAAGCAATGCCAAGTAGTTTAATTTAAAGAGCATTTTACAAGATGACGTCTTCAAATTGTTTGTTTGGTGTTAAAACCCAAAGATGTTCCATTTACAGTAACATACCGTAAAACAGAAAATCAGCAGATGCTCACATTGGAGAAGCTGGAGTCCCTGCAACTCGTGAGCAGTTTTCCTAATAAATGACTTAAAAACTCTTTTTTTTTTTTCATTTTCCATTGACAGATAATCAATTGACGATCATCTATACTGTGTAAACACAAACATGTGTTCAATGTACCTAAAACAAGGCTTAATAACAGATGTAAATAGACAATTCAGAAGAAGAATTACAGTGAAATAAGAATTGTGCTCAAACGAATGCAGACAAAATACAACATAAGCATCAGAGAAGGTATGATGCGAGACATCTTTGTGAATCTACTCGTGTAATTACTGTGATTTCATCTTTGCCTTCGGAAAGATATCGCTTTCCAGCTGAGACATAAGCGGATATCTTTACATCATTATTAGCCGGCCTACGCTAAGTGGCGCAAAGTCATTGTGCTTTTTAGTAAGGCAGATTAACACCAGCATGCTGGGGTTACATGTATCCCCAGGGGGTGCCATCATACGCCTAATCCTTTGATCTCAGGAGGCAGTGCTGATGATGGCGATGATTGTGATGACCATGGCGTGATGATGAAAGCTTAGGGGACCTTCTGCTCATAAATATCCTGAACATACGAGATTTTCCTTCATCAGTGCCTCTAAATCGTGCAGCTGTGGACGCTCAGCTGCTGGCTAATTCTTTTAAGAGCTGGATTACTTTGAAGAGAGGGGATGTGGTGCTTTCAAGGGCAAATATACCGTGTTAGGTGATAACACGATACTAAAACAGTCAAATACCAATTTTACAGCATATATGCCTAACTTTTAAGTAGAAAAACAAACAAAATTGGGACTCAAAATGGCATAGAAAAAGAAGTAAAAGTGTTTAGCTTTAGTGTCGCGAACTTAAAATACTGGTAGCTAACACACAGATTTGCCGTTTTGGCCGTTTTGCTAGCACTAGCCTAGGTTAAGGTATTTGAGTCATCAATTCTAAACTGATTCCAATCAAAGTTGGCCTTTACTGTTATGCAGTATCCTGTGGGGTGAGTTAATAAAAGGAAAAACACATTTGAGCTAGCAAGCTTACGCAGGAGACATTTACGCTAATTCTTCTCTTACAATCGGTAAGAGAGTTAGCTATACTAGCTACGGCTAATTCCTCTTTCTTACAATTACAAACAATATATTTGTAAAGTGCATTCCCTTCCCTTTGTTGTAGTATGACTTTTGTTTATGTAATCCTTGATATTTGACATTAATTTAAGAGTGTTATATTCTTTAAAGAGAGTTATCTTGCTTACTACAAAAGCTTCTTAGTAGCATTAGCTTACTAGCATAATATTTTCCCATTTTTAGTGTCAAGTTGTGTCAAGAAAAGAAATGAGTACAAACTACTCTCACTCTAAAGAAGAGAGAGAGGGAAAGATAAAATACACAGGCTAGTCTATATTACACAAAATGCTAAAGAACCCATAGGTTAGGCTAATATGGCAGCTAGCCTATACAGAAACATTTTGATTTATTTTGATTTTGAAAACAAATATAATCAAAACCTCATTCAGTCATTAGAAATGGTTGTTAAAAGCAGGATGCTAAAATAAAGTTTTTTTATGTTTATTATGAAGATTGAGACCCCGTAGGCCTTTTTACATCTGAGTATCAGAGTATCAGGCTACTCCGGTGTGTGTGTGTGTGTGTGTGTGTGTGTGTGTGTGTGTGTGTGTGTGTCTGTGTGTGTGTGTGTGTGTGTGTGTCTGTGTGTGTGTGTGGTATAGCACATGCTGCTCTTTTGCCGAGGAGTGTGTGCTGCTTTTGTGTCTTGGTTTCAAGGTTATTGTTGTGTTATTGTTGTGACGGGACTTCAGGCTGGGGGGGCTGGAAGTGAAGCCCACCATCTGTCCTTTATGCTCAAACTATTGTCTTGCAAACACACACACTCCTCATTGTGTCCTCATCCCCTCTCTGTGTTCACTGTGATTGGGGAAATCCATCAATGTGTAGCCTATTATTGTATCTAAGTACTGAAATGAACACAATCTTCTATTAAAAAATATAAGCTTCATGCCAAAAACTATTGACAGATAACATAAACGTTCAATAATCAATGTTTCTATAACAGATAATCTAACCCGACATGAATAGACATTTTATTGCTTTCTAATTTACTTCAGTAAACAGAAACTAGTCCCTCTGTACATTTGAACCTTTTGTGTTTATGAATATTTATAAAAACATATTTTTCAGTGGAAGTCTTTGGACATTTTAGGACTTATATGTGTCAAGTTTCCTATTAATTGAACTCAATCTTATTGTCTTTCTAGTTAAAATGAGTTAGATGTATTTCTTATACGTCTAGTTTGTGTTCATCTAACTTTTTATACTGATGAAATTAAAACATTTGAAAATGGTGGGGGGAATACATTGGCTATCTCTTTACTTGGCAAGGAGACGCCCAGCCATAGCAGCCACTGTGTTAAAAGGACAGGAAGCGGATTTAACTACTGAGCCACGATCAAATATAATCAAGCTCACAAAAACTAGTCATGATAAGACCTGAAGCTGGTATTTCAAATTAAAGCTGTGGGATTTTTATGGCATGGCAGACTGAACTGTGGACTGTAAAGAGAATATTTCTTAAGCTTGATCTATTGGTTTTTAAAGGATATGACAAGGGGCTCATATCACATCCCTATAAAGTTCATACACAGGCCTATTTAATATAAATACACCTAAGCAGGACCAGATTAAGGCCCAGTGGTTGTCTGCCTTGACATTTTTTCACCATGACAAAAAAAGGTATATCTGCGTAGTTGTGAATGAATTGTAGCCTATTTTGATTTGTTTAACTCCAACATTATGTCAACATTTCATTCTACATATCTCTTTAAGCTATACATTTTCATTTTGCTACGCTATAATTTTTGACTAAATCGTCAAGTAGGCAATGTGGCCAACTATTTGGGAAATAGACTATATAATGAATTTAGTAATCTAATTTAAAAAATAAATAGACAATTAAATCTTAGAATTGGACAGATTATAATGTGTATCTCTAAAATAAGCCTTAATATTGTCCTATTTTTGGAAGTAGATAGATAGATAGATAGATAGATACTTTATTGATCCAGAGGGAAATTCAAAACGTCCAGTAGCAGGTTACAAAGACGTGCATGACATGAAACTTTTGTTACAAATTAAACCGCAAAACCGACGCCCCCCCTCCCATACATATATATTAACCTGAAAAAAAGATTTAAAGAATACCCCTAGATGAAACAAACTTAAACTGTGCAATTAAAAATAGATTTATACAAGAAATGTACATAACCCGTGCAGGGATAAAAATATATGTGAAATTTAAACCAAGAACCTATCTAAAGCAAGAACCTATAAACAGTTGAGGAAAAAAACTGTAATTAGACCTGAATATAAAAAATAAAAATAAAAAGTGTATATATATATTTTTATTTTTATTTTTTATTTTTACAACCATATAATTTTGAATGCCATATGTTGGATAATGCAGATTTGTTGAGGTCAAAGAGTGGGATAATTTATTGAATTATAATTTAAATTAGACTAATTTAGGTTTATATTTTGAAATGGGGCAAACGTACTAAGTATGTTGCCTATTATGTTTTATTTTGATAATATCACCGGAAATGTAACAACTGACATCCGGATGACTTGACGTGGCGTCGCTGCTGGCCGCCCTGGGCAGAGAAAACCTCGGCTGGCTGTTGCTCTGGTCGTTCAGTCCGGGAGACAACTGTTTATTCCGAGCGTCGGAGGAATTAAGAGACTAAAACTCTCACATTTAGTCTGAACACCAGAAGCGGTTTGATTTGTAACTCACGGGACGATGAACGGTAAGTCAGCGAACGGTTCCCTGGGAGGAATGGCCTGCATCGAGGGGCTGCCCCCGCTGCCGAAGAGCCTGAGCGGCTTGCTGAACTCAAGCGGCGGCTCCTGGAGAGACATGGAGCGGATGTACGTGAAGAAAACCATGATCCAGGACGACCTGAGCCGAGGCAGGAATAACACCGACAACCTCCTGGCCAACAAGCCGGCCAACCTCGACGCTGCCCTGGCTCTGCTGCGGAAGGAGATGGCAAGTATTTCAGGGAGTGTTGGTTTAATTTGACGGGAAGAAAGTGCTTCGATTTCCGCCGCTGGTTTAATCCGGACCCGCTGTGCGCTCGTATCCAACCGGATCCCCCCGTGAAAATGTGGGAGTTTGATGTTTCTTGGCTTTTAAGCAAACTAACACATCGCTAAGCCCTCAAATTCAAGTTTTTCAACAATTTTAGACCATTTTGATGGATTCGGCATACAAACAATTAACTTTCTAAGACATCTTATAGATAAAATATCAACTTTTAGTCCTTCAGGTCGCTATTTCGTACGGAAGAGGATTAGGGCCAGACATGAGAAATAAATAATGAAAGGAGGATTTTTTTTTTTTTCCATCATGGACTTTTGGAAAAAAAGCTGAAATGTAGAAAAAAGTAGATAAGTCGAGATAAAAATGTCTATACAATTTTAGAGAATAATGTATAAATGTTGGAAAAAAAGGCAAACTATTGATAAAGTCAAAACATGAGAATAAAGTTGAAATATAATGTAGATAAAAAAGTTGAGAATAAAATCGAAATCTTGAGATTTAAGTTAAAATTCTATTTTGTGCAATTTTCGACTTAATTTTCAAAATGGTATTTCAATTTTATTCACCACGTTTCGACTTTTTCTCCAAGTGCATAATGACTTGAAATTCTTCCTTATCTCGTTATTTATTTCTCATGCGTTGTCCTAATCCTCTTCCCAAGAAATAATACTATGTTCCCATTTTTATCAGCTCTGTTAAGTTAACTAAAGATATTCATGTCCTGAGGATTGGGAAGACTTTAAATTCCTGACTTGTAATCGCTTATAAAGCTGCCTGTTGCACTAAGTCTCTTTGAATCATTTGAAGATAAAACCCGATTTTTGTGAAAATGGAGTCTGGCATTGGCTTTAAAATACCTTTACTCAAGAGAAAGCAGGATCAGGAGCAGCTTTGCTTTGGATGACACAAATTAAGGTATTAGGCTTGTACTGACTTTTATTCTAAGCTGAATTTAATACCTTTTAGCTGAGGGGGGGGGGGGTTAGGGTTAGGTGGACTAATACATCCCGTTACATTCACTGAGAAGTTAACAGAGTGAAACACTAAATCCACTACACCCTGTGCACTCCCTCGCCAGCAGCAGGGATTCTCATAACCAGAGCCAGAGTCGTTTTCAATCATTATCAAGGTAAACTCGTCTGCCTAACAATGGCCTGTCTCCTCTCATCCAGTTGTTTGGCTGAAAAGGTCAAGCTGTTGAAGAAACTTTACCACTTAAGGATATTGTGACATGCTTTACCAAATCCTATTTTTACTTCATGGGCCTTTCCCTCCCTGCAGCAAATTCCAGGCTACTCCACGGCTTACTGCTTTGTTGCAGTTAATGTAATACTGCGAGTTTGAAGTTCACAATGTTCAATAAGTTGACAGTGTCCTATATTTGAGAGTGTAAGCCGCTCCCCGGTTTGTGGAGCGCAGAGCTGGCTCTCAGCTGTTTGAACTGACTGTGACTTGCATGTCTGCCCACTGTAATTTGTTTGAGAGACAATGCAGTGACCCTGAGTTCAAACTGCACTGTCAGCTGAGTGCTATGCAGTAGAAATGCTCTTTTAACCCCGCCTTTGACTTCTTTTGGTGTGGAATGAGTAATACCACAAAGTGGGGTTTGGATTACGCTTTAGGATTCATTTCATAACCTTTTTAATTACTCTGTAAAGGTATTACAGTTTTGCTGATTGGTAGATTTATACACTGAAATATGTAGAAAATTGTTTTGTCTGACTGAAAATGGAAAAATGCCCAAAATGTTAAAGGAAGAATGTGTGACATTTTTCACATAAAAACAGCAGAAAGTGGATCCTGTGTAAATGAGAAGCTTGAGTCCCGCTGGCTGTGTTGTTGTCGGAGCTGTGTTTACATGGACGGGATAGCCGACTCCTCTCCTCGCATTTAAAATCTGTTTCAGTCAAGGAGCAGAGAAAGGAAGAATAACATGCTCACTGCTTATTTTGATGTCACATACAATGCGATGTGGTCCTACGAGCTAATCAAAGTGTGCTAACATTAGCATGCTAACACAACAATGCAGGCCACAGGCGATTTCAGCTCGAGTCCAGGACAATTGTGTCCGCAGCTTGTGCTAAACTCCTTCATGCAAACGAGTGGAGGGGGGTTGGAGATGTGTAGCTGGAGGAGAGCGGAGGAAACAGCAGTTTGTTTTGGTCTCATGCTGGTGCTAAAGGGCGACATCTACTGGTTTAGAAAGTTTCTCATTCTTGATTTAAATGTACGAATAATGATAAAATGATGTACAGTGTGTTTGAATAATGATCAAAATGCATCATGAAAAGTTGTTGATGATTTGTCTTCCTTTAAAATAATCAATGAATTGACTAACCAGCCCTGATGTAGGGAAATCTATCTTCTGTGCTTTGTAGTTTACTGTAGAGCTGAAGTGATTTGTCATCAGTCTTATCACCTTTGTGAAACAATAATCGATAAAACCTTAGATATGGGATCAACCTTTATTCATTTGGAATTAGAGAAACATTGCTAGTCCAACAGTTTGCTGCATGTTTTTGTTGGGCTGCAACGATTGGTCGATTCATGGATCATTAGAAAAAGTATTGTTCAGTATTTGGACTTGGGTAAATGTGCTTGAGCTTGTGTAGGTCAAATTCACACATTCACACACTGATGGCAGAGGCTGCTTTGTAAAGTGTCCATCAGTATTAACTAATCTATTCTTACACATTCAAACGCTGCAGCAGCAGGAGCATTTTCAGGTTAAGTGTGTTGTCCAAGGACACTTTGACATGGGGGCCACAGGAGCTGGGGATCAAACCCCCCAATCTACCACTGATCCAGAGACACCCTTCATGTTCAATGCCAGCCTCTGAAACTGGACGTTTTCATCACTGTCTCTCTTTATGATATTTGACTAAATATTGTTGGGTTTTGGACCGACAGGACAAGGCAGATTAAGACCTCACCTTGGACTTGAGGTTTCTTATGGACAATGTTCCCTCTTTTTTCTTTATGGACCCTCAAGCAGTCCCAAATTAACAAACACTGAACATTCTGACATAAATTAAGAAAAGTCTCCAGTATCCCGTAGTAATCTTGATTTTTTTTTTTTTAAACCGTCTTCTTCCAGGTGGGCTTGCGTCAGCAGGACATGTCTCTGCTGTGCCAGCTGTGGTCGCTGCACGAGTCCATCCAGGAGTACAAGGGCAGCTGCCAGGACCTGAGCGCCGCCTCCAGCCTCAGCATGATGGAGAACGGCTACTTCGACGAGGACGACGAGTATTACGGCGAGCCTGGCGCCACTCCCACCGGGGAACAGCCGGACAGCGAGGTCGGAGACTTGACGTCGTCCGTGGCGACGGCCAAGAACGGCAGCAGCAGCATCAGCATCGGCAAAGACGACAGCTGGGACTCCTTTCACGTGACCATCTGAGGCTCGGTGATTCTGCAGAGCGAGGCGGGTTTTGATGCATACTTGCATAACGACTGAGTGAAGTTGGAGGGACAGTTGAGCGACCGCTCTGGAAACTCGTTTTAGAAGGAATTGCCTGGTTAGCGCTACCTGATTATGGTATTTATGTACCATAACAGATTATACAATTAAAGCTACAGCTTAAATCCAACTCGTCCTCAGGTGAAACAAACTCCTGCTTGTGCTGCAGAATCTGTTTTTTTTTTTTTTTGCAGCATGACCAGGAGCTCTACCGGACTGCAGCCCTGAGAGACCCCGTGCTTTAAGAAAAAACTCGAGGACTTGAGATGGATTGTACCCCGAGACATTTACTCAAATAAATAAGGCAATATGTATTTGATATCTTTTTCTAAACAACGCTGCTGCTTCTCTATCAAGCATTTTTGCTAGCCAGTCATCCTTTTTTGGCAGGACTTTTTTTTTTATATACATAATCTATGAACAAAGTTGTATTATTTATTATATAATATAAATAACAAACTATTCACTTTCCAGTTACTCTCTATGGATGTTTTCGTATTGCAACTCTACCAAGTACAGTCATCATCCAGCAACGACAGCTCCCAAACACTTTGGACTTAAACATTGAACACAGTGGATGTGACGTCTGTACTTTGAGACTAAGGACTTTGTGGACATTCTGTTGGATAAAGACGGTGTGTGTGTGTGTGTGTGTGTGTGTGTGTATGTGTGTGTGTGTTCATAGACATAAATCAAGGAGTTGGAGAAAGAGGAGAAGTCTTTACACCCGTTCACAGCGTAAAAAAAATGCTGGATAGGAGAAGCGACTGCTCTACTTTCTAAACTCGTTTCAGTGAGGTTAGATGTTTACGCTGAAAATGTGAAAATGTTCAAATGCTGGAAACAAAAAAACCTGCATGTCCAGCATGCCAGGCCACAGATTGTGAGCTTGTTGTCTGACTGGTAGAAGACACAGATGGTTTCTATCCAGCCGATGATGCATTATACATCAACTTGGCTCTTGTTCTTGTACTAATGTCCATTATTTGTATAGATAATAACATGGTACACTCATTTATTTTATCTGGGACAATGTGGTAACATCGCTGGAAAGGAGGAATAAAGTGCACGTAAAACTAGCGTCCATTTTCCAGGTGCAAAAAAACTGACCGAACATACACATTTAAAAATTTGGCTCAAGTTGTATTTAGAAACCATTATACTTCAACATATCCAACTAGCAGGAGCCTTATAGAAAACACAGATTGAAAACGCTCAGGATAAAATGACTTATTTAGCAATTTTCCTCATAACCAGCTTCAAGATGTTATTCTCAATATACTCGTGTTAGATAGAAGTTGCCTGAGAAACTGCGACTGGCTGCTACCATCTAATATCATATGATTTGTTCTCTTGTAGTTGGATTGTGACGGTCGGCACGTTGTTCACACCAAATCAGTTTTGGTGGAACTTGTTTACCCTCGGTCTCTCTCTCTCTCTGGCCTTCAAATGCTGCGAGCTGTGCAAACACAGAGCTGCAAAAAACAAACAAACATGGTAGCACCTTTCCACTGAATACAGGGTACTTTCTACTTCTTAGAGTGAACATACATCCAGCCACACATGCTCTGCTGCATGTAGCATTGCCCTGTAGCAACACCAGGCTAATACCAGTAGCTGTTTTTCTATTAGTGTTTAAAAAACGCCTGGAGTTAAACCTTCCAAAAGCTTTTGAACTACCTGAAACTCATCTTAAAAAAACAATGCTGGTCACTAACAAGGTTGTGGTAGCTCTTCTATTTTTTAATAGTAACAAAAAGGCAGCCTTAAGGGAACGGTCCTCTTGCAGTGTTTTTTTTTTTTGCTCTGGCAGGAGGACAGAGGCCCTCATTTAGGCTTTCATGCAGAAAAGGGAAAAAAAAGCGTCTTATTTCTGCTATACAGAAAGAAGACTGGTCTGCACAGTCTTCTTAATGCATATATGTAGGTCTCACTTGAACCTGTAGCGCAGCCTGCAGAGCCACGAGCAGCTGTCATATCACTCGAACAAATCTCAACACCCGTCACCACTTTCAAAAGGAGTGGAGGGTTCCAGTAGCCTGTCCACTGTATATTTGTGTGCTTGTAAAAGACGAACCAAAGACACTCAAAAAATGTTATTGGCTTTAGGTGCGATCATCTGCTGGTGAATGTTTGTACATCTTACTCTTAAAGGTACGGCACATCACGACACCTGATGTGTTGAAGAATGTCCAGACCAGTCGTTTTCACACTCTGATGTAAACATGTTTTCTCTGCTCCTTTAAGGAGTGGCAGATACCTGAGCGTTTAGACGTCTTAAATATCCACAGCTGACTGACACAAGGTTTAGTGACTGTTTTCTCCCCCGTCGTTTGTCTAAAAAAAAACAACCAACCTGATGTCACTACCTGACGAGTGAAAGTCTCAGCAGCTCCCGTGTATCAGAAACACCTCCTGAAGTCATAAGAACGGCATCTTGTCGCTGCGGTTAAACCCATAATTACAGCAGGCACGCCTCATTACAGGGTGTAACTTTTAAAGGAATGGTTGCTCATTTTTAAGGGAATGCACTTATTGGCTTCTGCAGAAAGACGGGAACAGATAGCTTTGAAACGCCCCCACACACTGGGGGTTTGCAACAGTTTGAAATCACAAGATACAAAGTTAGAAGTGTACGATAAATATCAATGCTTTAACTATTATCACCTGTTGCTATGGCGATTAAAGTAACTAAAACAATATATATTATGTACTGTTATGTACTAACAGGGAAGAATTCAATATTTTTAGGAACAGGAATACAAAAAAAGCCTCATTAGCAAGTGTTGACTGCATAATAACCGATGTTTATAAGTAAAATAATCACTTTTTAATGGTGACACGTGAAGCATTATGCAGCTGACACTCCAGTAACAAGGTAACATACATGTGATGTTGAAATGAAAAATAGGTTAAGGGTACTGGAGACTGTAGGAGACACTCTAAAAAGCAACATGACATCAATGAAATAAGCGCTTTTCCTAAAATATTGGAACTATTCCTGTAACAGCCGAAGCTTAAATGAAAACACGATCTCAGTGAGAAACACGACTCCGTTTTAAATCCAACAGCTTGTCCCATGATGATCCATAATGTGCGTTTTGTAAATAGAACCAGAAGCTTAAAAAAAAAAAGAGTCCTGAAAAGTACGGACTGTGTCATCAAAGTAAAACACGGGTTGAATGTTTTTCTCTTTCATTTTTCAGGATTTTTTTTCCCATTTTGACTGAACAGTTAACCTTCATGTGAATGCTTCTAATCCTCCCAGTCTGATTCCACTCAACATGAGGGTCAGATCCAAACACCTGTCTCTAAACTCTTAAGGACATTGGATCGAATAATGTAACTGATTTAAGAGATTTCAGTTAAATCCCCTGACTTCTTGTTTTTATTGGATGTCTACACAATTAGTGCCTTCTGTAAAGTTATCAGGGGAGAGACCTGTAGCTGTCTCTTCAAGACGGGGACGAGGAGTCACCATGAACGCTTTCCACTCGCCCGACATGCACTTGGGTTTTTAAAGCTGCTACATGTTCAATTTGAAATTTAATTTCTTTACGCAACCTTCAAAATCTCTGAGAGTTTCTATATCTTATCACTTCAACTCCATATGGAGTTTGTGAAAAGGTTTGCAAAATACATGTGGAGTTTTTGTATTTTCTCTCCTCTGTCCAAGTCTCTTTTTTTTTCATGTTATTGAGGAGGATGCAGCTGTAGGGAGTGGTGTATTTATGATGCTTCCTCCCTCTAAAATTCAGAGTTGCTTCAGGCTCTTTGTACACAGTGAAGCACTTCTCTTCCTTCCTTTTGCACACATCAAACGTCCACCACATCATACTGTATACAAAAAAAAACCCTCGGTTTCCCCACGTTCCCTCCTTCAAACTCAAATCGACTTCTCACATGTAGCAGCTTTGACTTCCAACATTTTGTACCAGCCTTAAGACGAGTCATGTTATTCATGCTACACAGTGCACTCTTCACTTGCTCAAACACTGCAAGTGTCTAACTATAGTTCTGCACTTGTTGGTGGTTTGTTCTGCGTTAAATCCTGCAAAAAATAGAACTACCTGTAATCCTCTTTGCTCTTCTCCTTTTACTCAAACTAAATCCAGCAGAGTTCAAATCAGCGTGAGCACTGTCAACGTGTACCCAATAAATGATGATTTATGTATGTGCTATTTCCTGCTTTTAAACCCCGCCCCTTCCTTTCTCCTGTGATTATTGGATGTGTCATGTCATCTCAGGGTAAACTCCTTCACCCTGGAGGGACAAAAAAAAAAATCTTCTTAAAAACATTTGAACACGATTGTAAAGTGACACTTTGTGATTTGTTGGTATGTTTCTTATTCACAAGAAAAAAGTGACCCCGTGACTCGTACTTTACAGCGACTTCAGCGGATGCATTTGAATGTTATTGTTTCATGTTTTGAGGCCAGACTCTGAGCAGAACAGGCAAAAGCTTTTTTTTTTTTTTTTACGGTAAATCCTCTATTTTCTGGAACCAAATTTGAACAATCACGTGAAGAGAAGGCAATTTGTTGGAAGTAAAGATTAAGAAATGTTTCTACCAAGTGTGGCCTCAGCAGACATGATTGCAACCACAAAGATTTGGATGTTTTTTTAGGGGGTATTACTGTAATGAAAAGCAAACCCATGTCTGTCTCATCCTTGCTTTGGTGGTCGTTAGAAGGCACTCTGGGAAATTTAGGAAGATTGTGGAACTTGGTGAAATTATGACCCTTGAACACTAACTCGATTGGACTCTCATCAATGGGGAGTGGATATTTAAGAAGGGAGACATTCTTGGTGCAAAATGGCCATTATGTTCTTCCAACTTGCTTGGTCCCTTGATGCCTCAGAAAGCATAAAAACATAATTTTTTTCACTAAAACTCTTAAATTCTTCTTCAGCTGACGTGTGTTGAAACCTGGGCTTCATCAGTTAATAATGATACCATTATTCAGATAATCATCCATGTTCTCTTTTTACGACTGTAGCTGTTAATGTGGTTTCAAGCTGTCATTGGAAGAACTGTGAAATAACATCTGAATTTATTTTCATGCTGTATATCATCATCATTATTATCATTATCATCATTATTCATGAAATCAACTAAGTGGTTAAAAAAAATAATTATAGGTTTTTTCAAGTTGTGTACGCAGAAGAAATCCAGAGAACATGTGAAGCCAGCTGTGGTGTTCTGAAAATCAATGAATGACCTTACTACTGTTTGTTTGGAAAGTTAGTCTCAATCCTATCATAATTAGTATTCTGTATTTAATAAAGTTATTTCAATACTTCACAGGTTTGAGTGAGTCGTTTTTATTCCTTTAAATAAAACATACCCAGTAGAATATAAACTGAGCCAATGGATTTGATTAAACTTATTTCGAGCAGATTTTGGGGATTATATTGGCCCAAATCCATTCTCAATGGTGTTAAGCAGACAGTCGTCTACACACAAGGTTTATTTTTACATTATTGACCATTTCAGTTCATCTTAGAAGCTTTAAAATCAATGCTGAGACTTGTTCAAACTTTGACCTGATGGTGGCGCTAGACGTCTAGTCAGTTAATCAGAAAAGTTATCAAGGTTCATCCTCAGGGGAACATGACTATCTCTCCTAAGCAACAACCTGAAAAGAGGTTTAAAGATGAAGCAAGCACAGAAATACTAAAAACTGCAGTTCCTTAAATGGCCACTTGAGGCTGGCTCCGAAAGTGAGTCAAGCCCCATTGACCACCATTATTGAAGGTTCACTTTTGAATCAGAATTAAACATGTTTTCAACCTGGTACAGAACTGATTTTGGTCTCTATCCGTTATTTCTTCATTCATGCTCCTGTGTGACACTCAACTCGTTACCTTTTGAGTAATAGTCCGTTTCAAAGTTATGCAGAATGAAGGAAATGACGGCTTTGAGTTACAGGTCCATGCTGCAGCTGTCTACTATGCGTAACAACCTTTACAGTTCTAAATAACGAAATGTCTCGTCTGTGTAAAACACTTGTTCACACACATTTTCACAGATATGGTATCATGTCTAACTTTGATCACTTAGCATTTGCTAACACCTTGTTCCTCTACAGAAAACAAAGAAAAGATAGCGACACAGAAACGGCCAACTTTTGTCTTCAAAACAACAATCCATTATCCCATTGTTGACATCTCTTGACTTGGACTTCATCCACTTTTTTATACAGTGTATGGCCTTGAACAACAGTGATATGCCAATCCATCAAATTCTTGAGATTTTGAGGTTCAGACATTGTTTATAGCTGCAGGGCTAAAATAAAAAAAGAGACAAAATATCAACTAGTATCTTATTTTTCCTAGATCCTTTTCCACATCAGAAACATTCTGAGAGCTTCAGCTCCCTGAGACCAAACTGCAGCCTTTATCCTCTCTCTGCTGCCCTACTTCTTTCTCTCTCCTGAATGCATCTCCCTCTGACCTGCATTCAAATTTCACCAATCTGCATTTTGGTCTTGAGTGTGGCTGGCTGCTGAGCCGTTGCAGTTCTGCTTTAATTGATCATTACTGTGGCAGAATGTGACGGCTTTGAAGTAGCAGCTCCTCATGCTGGGGAGCTTCAGATGAATTACTGATGATGATAACACTGTTTATGTTTTTCATACTCTATTCAAATTCACACAAACCTCCCTGTGAGAGCGGAGAAATGGGTCACGCTACAATCAATTCGACTCCAAATGTGCAGAATGTTTTCTGCTGGCTTGGTGTCTCTGCTTTGTAAATATGAGTCCGGCTGTGAGCAGTAATGAGAAATATTTTAACTAATGAAGCAAACTAACACTGGGGACAAACAGACGGCTCATTAAGGCTTTAACTCATCAACTTCACAGCCAGATATTATTAACCAGTGAGGTACTCAAGTAGCATCTACTTCCAGGTAAACATGTAGGCTACCTTTTACTTCACCGAAAGCTCAAGTCACACATTTATTTTGCAGATTAAGACTGAAACCCTAAAAAAGAATCCACTTGTGGTTCAACAGCATATTATACCAATCAAACAGGAAATGGAAAAAGTGAAAGGAGTCCTTCAAAAAGGCAGACTCCAAAGAAAGTACTGGAGCACACAAATGACTAAAGGGAAATTTATTAAGTTGCAAAAGACTTAACGGTTTAATGCACTGTGTTTTCCTCAGAGTCAATGAAAAAGGTCTCATTGGATAAACATTTCTTGCATGTTCACAGATCATTAGGGATAAGCCAAGTGTAATAGAAATGGCAATGTTTATAACAGAGGCCGATTTACTTTTGTAATAAATGAACTTTAATATTTAAAGCTCCTGTGAGCAGATTTTATCTGGTTATGAAACAGACTGAAATTTATACAGTTTTGAGCTACTTAAGCTAACAAGACCATCGGCAACAAGATTGAGGATTTTCTAAAAGGGAATATTTAACGCCTGAATCTAATGCCGCAGGATAGGTGTCAGATGAAGAGATTAATGGCATGAAACGGCCTTTATTGGCATTTTCCGTTGCAAACATTCTCTGTAAATGATACATACAACAAGATGATATTTTAGTTTTCAAAGAAATAAACATGTACAGAACATGATCAGCAACGAGATGTTTGCTGTGGCCACAGGGGGCGCCAAAGTACAAACAAACACAAAGTTCCTCACAGGAGCTTTAAAGTACACCAGACCATTTTTTTCCTCAACAAGTAAACATTTAGGTCTTGTAACGGGTCATTTTGGATTATTGTTGACCTGTTTTATTTTTATTTTAAGTTATTTTGGGAACTTTAAGTACAGTCTATGTGTTTAAATTGAAGAAGTTTGATATGAAAATGTGTCTCCTCGCTGGTCTTTTACATTTTGGACGAACCCCTAAACATCATTCAATCTGAAACTAGACATTAAAGCTTTCCATTCCAAAGTCAATACTGAAAGTTGAATCAGTCACATTTTACTAGAGCAGGACTACAGTAGATATGACCTCTGATAAAGATTTATAAAATAGAACAAGTTCTCAGTACAGACAGTGGAGCATCATTTGAAGCCTGTGTTTCCTTCCCTCTCTGCTCTGTGTGCTCGGGTCTCGTGCTGCCTCTCCGAGCGTCTGTTAGGAGATTAGAGCAGATTAACATAATCTTGACTGAGAGAGTAAATCCAAGGTGCGCATCACTCTCTTCACGGGGACGAATTGAACAGATTTCCACATCAGAGCTGAGCCATGGGAACAAGCAGACGACCTTTATTTTACAATAACAAATATAAAGCACAATAGATGTATGTTTACTCAGTTATTTCAAATCATCTCCATGGTGATATCTCTACATACAGTTTACATCTTTAACCTGTCTTTATACTGCAGCAGCCACTTCCTGATTTTGTAGATAATGCTCGTTTGTATCTCTCCTCTACGAAGTCCAAGTCTCTTACGTTTTAGTTTCCTTTGTGTTGATTGTTTCTGTCCATTGATCCCAGTGATCCCAGTGAGTCCAGTTTGTCCATGTTTCAGGTTTTGTGTGGACCTGCTTTGACTCATTACTGGTTAGGGTCAAAATTACTGCCTGGTACTGTATGATTTCAGGCCCAAAAATACCCAATTTGGGGTATTTTTGGGTAGTCTGGCCTGAAATTCAGCCACATCATTAGTTGTGCAGTTTACACTGACGGCCAATCACTGGCCCAGTCAGCTGCTCCTGACTGGTCGGATGATTTTCTGGCATTTTTGAATTAGTGGTCGTTAAACTCCACACACACAGTCGCACAGTGTGTGTGTGTGTGAGTCCCAAAAGCTGATTCATAGACTCTAGGTTGTTGTGTTTTGATTAAAAACAAAATAAAACTCTGGGTCACTGGATGGCCTAGCGGTTCGTCCTACACCCGATGTACAGAGGCTATAGTACTCACAGTCACAGTGGCCATGGGTTAGTATTCTGACCTCTGCATCCCCTTCTCTCTGCTCCCAACATTTCCTGTCTCTCTTCAGCTGTACTTTCCAATAAATTCAAAAAGGCCCAAAAATGCTTAAAAAATCTAACGTTACTGATCTGTTGCATGCGAGCTCATTTGGTCAACTTTCTTATGAAATTATAATGTTGTATAAGTAGATGAAAAATTACATAATTTATAATTTCCAGTCTTTATTTCTAAAGTATAAAACTCCATGATACGTTTAGTAATGGCCGTGGGTGTGTGATCAGAGCCGATCGTACCAGGAGAGCGAGCTGACTTCAGGTTTGCCTTCCAGCTCCAGACTTTGGTTTACAAACTGATCCAGACCCAATAACCGGCTGAGTGGCGACTGCTGCTCCAGTAATCTGATTAGTCCGACTCAGATTAAACCTCTGCATGCCTCAGTAATTGAGCGCCAGTTTTTTTGACTCCACTTTCAGAAACTCTCACGGGCGTTTGGTTCAGACAGATTTTGAGGAGGACAAACAAACATTGTGTTAAGATCTATCTACGGAAGCCCAAAGGGAACATGCATTCATACATTTTATTCAATCCAGCTGTGAAAAAGTTACAAGTCAGTTGTTTACTGGAGATCTCGACTTATTTTATTTCTTTGTTGGATTAATTTATCTCATTATCTCAAGACAATAAAGCTGATTTTCTCTTTATGATCAGATACGTTTTCTGCTGTTTTTTTAAATACACTGGTCACTGTGATAGGCCAGAATATGACATGTGCCATGCTGCCTTTGTCCACACTATAATTAGATTCAATCAGTCTATTTCTACGTTTGCTTTTCTTCTTGTAACTGTAAATAAGTCAATATGAAGAAAACAACCCTGAGGTACTCTTTATCAGGGTAATGCGGAGTAAATAAAATGTATAGATGAATGTCCTCTTTGGGCCTCCGTAGCACAAACATGTAAAAGCTGTGCATTAAGTATTTTTAAATTTAGACTACTGAAACATCAATTTTACAGACAAATGTGCAATTTGAAAATAATGTTGTTTTTTCAGTGGTACAACTGCTTTACAATTCACTTTATTGACATTTCCAAGAGAGAAGATATCTGCACAGTTATTGCACTTTTATAGCACGATTTCAGCTACGTGGATGCATGGAAAACATCAGTTGATCTCGAGGAGATGTTTGGATCGGGCAGATTTTGACATGTCTGTGTTTAAAGCTTAGAAAGATTTCTCTCCAGAGACTCGAAAGCAGAGATCCACCCAGGGTGAAGACACCTAACAAAACATTCCTCATTCATGCGCTGTTTCCACAACTATTCACAGGCCTGTAACAACAGGCAGCCACGTGCCGAGTCAGCACACACACACACACACACACACACGCACACACACACACAAAAACAAATGATCACATACACATCCCAAATATTTGTTAAAAAGTTTAGAGAGCACATACTGTTACATTTCTCTACAATGTGTTTTCTCTGCAGCTCGTGACAAACTCGCTCTTCAGGTTCATTTCACATTTTCTCTCTGCCAGATGTCAGGTAACAGAAAAGTGCAACATTTCTTTGTCAGTGCAAAAAGAGAAGAAGACATAGAGATGTGCAGAAATACACGACGTGATAAGATTTGCAGGGTGTCTGTGGACTCGCGGTTGATACGCACAACCCATGTGTGGAGGCTTTAGTCCTAAAGAGCAGGAAGCCCAGGTTCGAGTCCGACCTGTGGCTCCTTTCCTGCATGTCGTTCCACTCTCTCTCTCTCCTGGTTTCTGACTATGTCCACTGTCCTGTCTCTAAATTAAGGGCATGGAAAACCCAAAAAATACAAGATGTGCTCCACAAATAACAGAATATTTTACACATTTTCTGATATTAAAATTCCCATTTTCAGTTTCCTAAAAGAAATACTAAACTTCCCCTCCTGGATTCATAAAGTCTGTCTTCTCTTTCTGCTTTTCATACACTTAAGTAGGATTATTCTGCAACAACGTCGGGCCAAGAGAGAAAAATGTCGTCCATGAAAAAGTGAGTAAAGTGGCATCGTCAGGCATGCAGGTCATTTGACAATTGACAGTATTTCATTAGAGAAAAATTTGACACTTTTAATTTACTTTTAAAAGTAAACACTGGCAGCCTTAGCTAAATTTAATTGTGTTTTTTGGTAAAATATTTGCAAAATAAGCTCAGAAAGATAGTTTCACAGCAGAGAGTTCAGACTTTATATGACAGAAGGTGCTGTCACTCGACATTTAATGCTGAAACTGAAGATACATGCATGCGTTTTGAATCGTATCATCTCGTGAGGTGAGTCCTCTGTTCTCTCAGCAGCTGGATTCACAGAAGAAGTCTCCCTCGCCTCATCACGTGTGGCGTCAACGAGGAGACTCCTGCAGAGACTTCCAGGAGGCCGAAGCAGGTTGAGCTGTGCCTTTAAGCTGGAGGTAAAGACGCAGAATAAATTCCCCTCATTCCACAGACGGCTGGTTCTGCTGATTGAACATTGCTCTGCTTACAGTAACTCACATTTCAGGGTCAGTAAGAGGAGTTTGTTATTAAGTTAAGCCGCTGCAGCTACGAGAAACATGTTGCTTAACGATTACTCTAAATCAGACGTCTGGCCACATACTTAGAGCAAGATTTAACCAAACTTGGCACCAAATAAACGCCTGTTTCCTGACCATTAATCACAAAGAATTTCATCAGTTTTGGGTTTCGGGGGCTAAGTTTAAGAGCCAAGAGAGGAGAGAAGTAAAGTATATAATGTTAGATCATTCATAGAGCTGAAATGATTATCAATAAGTAAAAAACAAATGTGAGTCAGAAGCAGTTTTTTATATAAAATATTCATTAAATCGAGTTTTAAAGAGGACATATTGTACCGCTTTTCCACCTTTTCAAACAGTCCCCTGTGGTCTAAACGAAACATCTGTCTTGTGCTTTGGTCAGAATATAACATGAATCAAGCACCAGAGGAGGTTTGAGACCCTGTATAAACCAGCTCTCTCAGAACGCTCCGTTTTGGTGTGTGTGTCTCTTTAAATGCTGGATTAAAAAAAACGTGTTCTAGGCTGGGGGGTGGAGTCCATTAGTGAAGAGACCAGGGGAGGGGGAGGGGATTTTTTTTTCTTTAACTTTTTACTTCTGACATTTTTTAGAGACTAAACGATGAAATCGATCAGATGCACACATTCATTTTGACATGAGCATCAAGCCTGGATATCTGTCCTTTGTAATGTAATGTAATCAAGTGAAATAACAGAAGGAAATCTGTAATATCAAAACGGCTTGAACCAAACATCTTGCTTTCTGTGTGAGGTTTGAAATGACACAGCCCACATGATACGTCATTAAACTTTTATTTAATAAATATGTCAATCATTTCAAACAGTAGCTTTCAAAATCCATTCATTTCAAATCCTATGAATGAGAAGGAAAGAAGGGAAGGCATTTCACACAATTATAAAAATGTCTACAATAAAATACTCCTGGAGTGGGGTTGGCTGGGCTCTCTCTCTCTCTCCCTGATTTCCTGATCTACTGTCCTCTCTCTCAATAAAAAGGCACAAAAAGCCCCCCACCACCCAAACTAAAAAATCTTAATGAAGTACTCCTTTGGTATCTTGATAACTTCCTCCTGTGCGTGAGAGTTAGTGTAAACACTTCACCAATCAGCTGAAGAATGTGAAGAGCGTTTGCCAGTTCCTGTCTAAACAGAGAAGTAGTTCTTGTTAAATCATGACCTCGTTCCCGTGCTGTCGCTCCTCTGTGGTCCCTTTTTGTAACTAGAGAGCTGGAGGTCCATTTAAAACCTGAAACAAGATCAGCTCCTTGACATTCTTCCAAAATGAAGACAAATGGTATTTTCTCTTTGAAAAGAAGAGAATAATTGTAACAATAACGTCTCTTATAATACATTTTCCCTCTTTTTGAGAATTTGAAAAATAGATATTAAAAGCGCTTTCTTTTCCTCTTCTAACCAGATGTGCAAAAAAAAGTTCATCAAGCCTTTAGCTTTCCCTTTTGGTACAGGTTGACGGGTTGTTTAATAAACTTGACGTTTGTCTCAGGTTGACGAGGTCTTCGTTCAAACAGTGAACACGTCCTGGATGCTCCATGGAAGCTTCTTACAGGCCTGAGCCACGCAGTTCTCTGACAGCAGGCCCAGACACACGGCCATCAACGAGAGGCGTCTGCTGCTGTTCAGAATCACTGCAGAGGACACAGAAAAGGAAAAGACAATTAGGAATATATAGCTGAAGTACCTCTGGAAAAATAGACACTTTTATTCAAGGATTAAGAAGTGGAAGGACTAGACTCCATACTCTG
The DNA here is from genome assembly GCF_963930695.1 of Labrus bergylta. Taxonomy (NCBI): domain Eukaryota; kingdom Metazoa; phylum Chordata; class Actinopteri; order Labriformes; family Labridae; genus Labrus; species Labrus bergylta. Next base: position 5,821,120 of record NC_089209.1, on the reverse strand, counting down.
CTGCACTTGTCTTTAATGTGTTCCTCATGAAACTCCTCATCAGAACAATACACTGTTAATCACTCAACAACATGTCACTGTGTGCAGCTCACAGGCCTGTTGCCAAATACAAAGAGTGCAGTTATGATTCCAAAGCTGCAGCTGCTGAAGAAATGCTTTACAATACAAGTGATTTAATTAATTCATAGTCTGTGTTTGCAGTCGTATGAAGTCAGGAGCGCAGGAGATGGAAGATTTCAACAAAAGAAAAGGGATTCAGAGAGTTAGGGGCCACCTGTTGCAGATGCTTTGGTGGAAAAAAACGAAACATCATCACTCCTCTGGTGTTATATTCATAAACACATTGTCACAGTTAAAAGAATAACACCTGATGTGTTTGTACTGTTTGGGTTAATAAGAAGACGTATTCATCCTCAAGCTGAGCCTTCAACAAGGTGACTTTAAGGCCCATGCTGATTTGTTAATCACTGTAGTGTTTTTGTGTTGAGGGATTTTATTCACTGTGTAAAATCAGCCGAAAGGATTTGCTAAAAAAAAAAAAACCTCGTAAAAATATACTCGATGTGACCGTTCTTTATTAAACAGTTTTTAACTTTTCTAACTTAAACTGTTTCAAAGTTCATAATAATAAGAACAGATTTAGTTCAATAAACAAAATAATTTCACATTTCATCCAAAATATTTAAATGCATCCTTTAAAAAGCTCAAATTGAAGCTTTTTTTTCTTCCTGTTATCATATTTATATTTAAACATACTCGATATTTAGACACAGTATGTTGGAAGCTATGTATTAATTTCTGTTTGAAAAGTCTGAATTCTGTTTAGAAATCATCTTAGTTCAGCTCAGTGTTGAGTCAAACATCAAAGTAGGGGTGGGAAGAAATAACGATACTGCGATACAATTCTTTAATTCATTTAGCACACACTTTCATCCGAGTGATAAAATAAGAAGCACTGTGCATGACTTTATGACACTTCTGAGGTGAAATAATGTTTTTGTTTTCTTTGATAAATGGTTTAATCGCGTCTCCTCCTGTACCTCTGATAGCCTGCGAGTTTGACATGAGCACAAACAGCTTGATGAGGCCGAGGCAGAGCGGGGAGTAGTCGTGCTCCCAGATCACAGCCGGGATGAGGAGGACTTTTCCGTAGCAGGACAGCAGCAGGGCTCTGAGCAGCAGGCTGAGCTCCACCGTCCCTCCCTGGAGACAACCCACCACCACCCAGAGGAAGCACAACACACCGCCGCAGAACGCCGACAGCTCTACACAACAGACAGGAAAAAAAACACTCTTCACTTCACTTGAAATGAAAAACACTTTTTGTTGGTTACTGATAAAACTGAAGCCTCTTGTATGGATGAGTGTGAGTAGATTTTAAAGATATGTATTGTCCCTCCAGTTATACAAGTACACTCATGTGAAATGATCGCGCTGTGAGGCTCCAGAGTCAAAGGGTCGGTATTAAATATAACACACATGAAAGATAAGAAAATCTGTAACAATCCAACGATGATCCGATTTATTCATCTTACCGAGGGCGGCCAATCCAAACATGTTGTAGAAGTCCCACTCCTTGGTGTACCTGATGATGTCAGCAGGGTCGCTGCTCTGCTCGGAGCCATGGAGAAGAGACCACCGGAGGTACGCCTCACACAGCAGGCAGAACACACACAGCTTCCAGTGGATCTGCACAGAGCGGAGGAGAACATTTCCAAACACACACACACACACATAACTCCGTATTATGAACGTCACACCTTAACAGCGGACAGACTCTTTAGGTATCTCATATGGCTTCTAACTTGAAATGTTATTGTTTGTGCACCTGTGAAAAGACGTTGACAACTTACATTCAAGTTTGTGTTGAACAGAATGTGTCTGAAAGCCTGCGTCTTGCACAGTATGGCATCAATTAGGATGATAACTGGGTCATATTCAATGTACTTGTCCACTGGTTTCTGGCACGACCCCTGGGGAAAAACACACAGGCAACATTAGCACCACTCCTTAAACTACAAAATAAATAAAAAATCATTTCTAAAAGGACATGTTGCTTCTTTGACAACCTCATACAAAAGAAATAATCCGAATAGAAATGCCTCAGTCCTATAATTAAGTCACGTACAGCTAAAGAATCAGGAGTATGGTTTACTAATAGTCAAAGGTAGGTGTTATGGTTAAAAGCGTGACCCTGCTAACTGGTGACTTTCAGCCAAAATGATTCTGTGGTTGTCATAGTTACTAAGCTGAAAACGTAGCTGCCCTCGCTTATGCCTCTTTGTGTAGTTAATATATTTAGACTTTATAAATAAAGCTTTCGCGAAACACAGGTGAGAACAGTGGCAGAGCATGTTAGCTTCAGCATAAACAACAATCAAAACAACTTTAAATCCAAGGTATTTATCGTGAACGCACACATATCGTTGTCTTCAGGATCCCGTTGCTGTAGTCTCTGTGTAACTCCGCTGCTTTGTCGTTACACTCAATACACCTAAAGTCATCTTTATCCATTCTTCGCCCCGTGAAGCGCTACCACAGGTTAGCGTTTGAGGAACTGGCAGCGGAAGTAAAACAGTGACGTAGTTTCAGCCTTCAAAATAAAAGTACATAAATGTAAACGTCTGGATTGGCATTTCCACAATATTTCAGGTTGTATGTTTTGTGAAAGCAACTGATTTTGTGCGGCTTTTAAATTGCCCTGTCACTTACCACTTTTAAAGGGATATTTGAGAATTCGTGTCACACTTTGCTATTCATTTATTTTCTAATGTAGAACTTTAAACACACTGACACTTTACATTGTTTACATTATTTTACATTCTATATTTTGTATATTCAAATATTTATTTCTTTAAATTTTACATTATATTCTATTTTACTGTATACATGTGTATTAGTAATTTGAGTGTTATTGCATGGCCTTGCGGAACAGTCTTTACACTGCACATCTGTATGAGCATGTGACAAATGAAAATCTTGAATCTTGAAATCTTGAATCTTGAATCTTGAATCTTGAATCTAAAAAAAAAATACTTTATTAATCCCTGAGTTTTTTTTTTCTTTATTACTATGTTGTTATGGTTTTATGTATACTAAATGGCTGTAGATATACCTCTACATTAGTAGTACATTCTGCTTACACATTATTGCATCACTATTGAAAATATTATGTCGAAGAGTTCAGGACATTTACTTTTAAAGCAGTATTATAGGCTGTGGCATTTATATTTCTCTAAAGTAAATACTCCTTCAACACCTGACTAAACTGACTACAACACAGTTCTGTTCAAAATATAATCGTATACATATAATTGAAATATAATTGGTATACAATTAATTCCAGTATGAGCACATTGGCACCCCAGATGAGAGCTAAAATCAAAATATAGTCCAAAACAAAGGGCTTTATATGTATGAAAGTTTTCGAGAAATTTGCTAAAGCATCATAATTTCATTTTGATAAATTATTGTCAACACATTTGGACGTGACATAAAATATGCCATTTCAATATAAATCCATTGATAAAGATGAAGGTAATTTATTATATACAGTATGAATTCAGTGTATTTTGTAGGGTAGAGGATTAGAGCCAGACATAAGAAATAAATAATGATAGGGGTAAGATTTATTTATATTATGCACTTTGAGAAACAAATCAAGATGTTTAGAAAACGTTGTGAATAAAGTAGAAATGTAGAGGCACTTTTCTCTGGAAATTTAGACTTCATTCTCGAGATTTCTACTTTTTTTCGGGAAGAAAAAAATCTTCCTACCTCTCAGTATTATTTTCTGAATCCTTGTGCTGATCCTCTTCTTAAATTGTGTGATTAATTTTCTGTTTAGATAATTATTATAGATCATTTTATGATAGATAATTGTATTATAGATAATTTTATTATAGATAATTTCATTATAGAAAATTATTATAGATAATTTTATTATAGAAAATTATTATAAATAATTTTATTATAGATAATTATTATAGATAATTTTATTACAGATAATTATTATAGATGGTTTTTTAGATAATTTTGAGGTTCGCCCACAGCATCCCAGAGGAGAGAGAACAGCTACATTTTTCTTGATTTTGAAGTTTAATCTTATAAACTTCTAACTTTTTTTCGTTGCTGAAATTTGGCCTGGTGGTTAATATAATACATTCTTCTTTTGTATAAAAAGATTTTTTTGATTTTACAGGGACTTTAATTTGAAATTCAGAAAAGGAAAACACGTTGTCCTATCTGGCTTTGCTTGATACTGGAGAGGAGGGACCGGTTTGGAAGTCGCGTTGCATTCTGGGAAACGTAGTCTCGCGACTCTTTACTGCAGTCCGTGCGCTTGAGGGGGGGCGTGTCCGTTTGTGCGGCTCGTTCGACCTGCAGCTTCCGCTCTCTGGCGTCACACATGTAGCACAACATGGCCCCTTCCAGCCGGGATGTTGTTTTGGTAGCGCTCTCTCTCCTGTACCTCAGCCGGGCCATCCTGTCCTCCGAGTATTTCTCCACTCTCACTTTGTTCAACAACGAGCTCCACAAGCAGGGATGCAGCTCGCTGTCCGAGTGGGAAGAGTACGCGGCGGACTGCGGTAAAGTATCCCATTTCGCTGCTCGGGGTTTTGCCACGTCCTCCCCGGTTCATCTGTCACCGTGTAACCCCGGCTAGCGTCAAGGAGCTAATAACAGCGAGCCGTGACAGCCCTGAGGAGATAACTGGGATAAGCTGCTGCTCTGACTGCAGCAGAGGTTAACCTGGATTTGAAAAGATAAGAGACTTGTAAGAGAGAGAGAGAGAGAGAGAGAGAGTGCAGCAGAGAGGAAACTCAAAATCAAGCAGAAACACTTTCAAACTGCATGTTGTGTAGCTTCCTTTTAAGAGGTCTACACCAAACCTCAGTCAGAAAACGCGTCGTTTTGACGTCGGCTCGTTTGTCAGCAACATTTCAAAAATGTTCAAACCTGAATGAAACATTTGTTTTTGATCTTCCGGTGATGCACACAGCTCTACAGTTTTAATATTTAAGCATCCTTTTATCCTGTCAGTGCATCTTGCAAGCTTGGCCTGTAGGTAGAGATGTAACGATTCACACAACTCACGATACGATTCACGATACGATTCTCTCAGGATTTAATTCACAAAATGAGACTGTCGACAGATTAT